>NC_045616.1:128824901-129127932 GCF_009829155.1 Mustela erminea
ATCAATGTCATCTTCCCTGATGTCATTATGTTCACATACTAAACACACAGTACTGTTAAAGAAATTATAAGAAGTGATTCCTTGATTTAAAGCATATTTTATCATTAATGACGTTGCAGATAATTTCTTATGAGTAACACATAAGCTCCATATGTGTGTGTATCTGTAAGTGCACATCATACACATACACACACACACACACATATATAGTATGAAAAGTATGAAAAAATGAAAATGTTTTTCAGGGTAGACAGTAGTAGTAGAAATTATTCTTCTATTGAATTATTGGTTTAATATAAATAAATGTGTCTATTAATGAAGACCTAAAATACTGTAGGACATGTCTGTCCGTATTTAACATAAATTTGCAACATAGACAACAATAAAGAAAATGAAAATATGTATACTGAGAATACGTTAAGTTTTATTAACGAAAACAAATCCTCAAATACAGTTTGGGAAATAATGTAATAGTATTATAAATTAATAGTGGCATTCCATGCCATCTGACTAGTGAAAATGTCATTTTTCTCAAAAACGTCAGAATATTTTGGTAAATTTATTTATGACAAGTGTTGAGATTTTTATTATTATGTCCAGTTAGCCAGCATATAGTATATCATTAGTTTTTCATGCAGTGTTCAGTGATTCATTAGTTTCATGTGATACCCAGTTACCATATCCCCTACTCCCCTCTCTTCTGTAACTCTCAGATTGTTTCCTAGAGTATTGAGTTTTTGTTGTTATTGTTTCTTTGTTTGTTTTTCCCTCTAGCTTTTGATTCTGAATCTGAGGTGACCTTACCCAGAGATAAATGTCAACGTCCTAATAGCTATAGAAGGCACTTGGCTTCTTTGTGTATTTTCAAAGCAAAGCAAGTAATATGTTGAGGTAATTCTTAATCACAAATTTAATGTTCTTATCCTTTTAAAGTAAATCAGTAATTTTTATGGAGTATTTTTTTATAAGCAATGAACTTGGCAAGGTCAGAGAAATAAGTATGTAATAGACAGCCCTTTCTGTCAAAGAAGTTTACTTGGGAAGATGACAGAAAAATAAAATTGTACACTTTAAAGAAAATCCCAACATAGTAGTTGAAGACATTTTGGAATCCAGGCAATCAGGAACTCTTCACTGAACCTATCTCATGTGCCAGACCCTGGGATAAGTCCTGGCATATGATGATGGTAAGCTAGTGAGATGGGAGCAGATAATATGGTACAGATGTGATAGCAAGTGATTTTACTAATGAAAATTGTTACAGCAATTCTAAGGAAATATCGCTAAGGAAGTGATAAAAATTGAGCTGAATTTTGAAGAATGGATAGAATTTAAATCTGTAGAAAGGAGAAGAGCCTCCCATGCATGTGGAATATAGTGAACAGTTACTCCTTGGGAGGAACTCTGATGCAGGGAAGTCCATGGGCTGTTTGTGGGGGGGAAGTAGGAGTTTGGCTGTAGTGAAGTTTTTGGGGAAGGACTGAAATAGAAAAAGCTAGAAAGATACAAAAGTTGACTAAGACCTGATTGTGAGGAACTTTCAGTGCTAAGCTGAAGGAAGCTGAATTTAGGAGATTGTTACTGAAGGGTTTCGTGTCTTGTACTATTCAACCACATGCAATTATCAGTGCTTAGGCCCCTCTGTGAGCTTGATGTTTCTCCCATTAACATCCCAGCAATGCATAAGACTCTGGAAGATAAATGAAGGAGTTTGAATGGCAGAGCTGTAAAAGGAATGGTATACTTTATTGATACATATTGTTCTAAGATGATAAATTATGGGGAATGAAAGGAAAAATCTGCCTGAATTTAGAAGGCTTTCTTGGAGAGATTTGATTACTTTTAAAAAAGTGAAATTAAAAAATATTTATGAGCTAGACATTGCGCTTTTAGCATGTTTAAGTTGTGCTGTGTACATAGGTATCTCCAACAAAATGGAAAGTCAACTTTCTAATTTCTGTAGAAGACACTTGGTTTCCATAGAAGGCACTTGGTCTGTCTACATGTACATATATGTGGGTATATTTACTTAACTCTAAATTAGAAAATTGACACTCAACATTGAATTCTGTATTTTTCAGTTCCTATTTAAAAAACAGTTGTGGGCCCCTGGGTGGCTCAGTGGGTTAAGCCGCTGCCTTCGGCTCAGGTCATGATCTCAGGGTCCTGGGATCGAGGCCCGGGCTCTCCGCTCAGCAGGGAGCCTGCTTCCCTCTTTCTCTCTCTGCCTGCCTCTCCATCTACTTGTGATTTCTCTCTGTCAAGTAAATAAATAAAATCTTTAAAAAAAAAAAAAAAACAGTTGTAAAAACAAAAGTGTACCTCAACAGTCCCATTTTTCAAAATACATTGTTTGGTTTTTTTTTTTTTTTTAACTTAATGTAAAGGTTAATAAGCTGTGTGTTATTTTATAGGATATGCTTCTGTTACTCACTGTTTTGTTGACATATTTATCCATGTGATTGCATGTTGCTGCAAAGCACTCATTTTCAATGCAGTATAATATTCCAGAGTGTATGTATACTATTACCAGGTTTGTTTGTTTTTTTTTTTTTTTGCTGTTAAAAGCCATGCTGCTGTGAACTGTTTTTTGTGGGTTTTTTTAGATTTTATTTTTATTTATTTCTCAGAGAGAGAGAGAGAGAGAGAGAGAGAGCACACAAGCAGGCAGAGGCAGAGGGAGAAGCAGGCTTCCTGCCGAGCAAGGAGCCCAATGTGGGACTTGATCCCAGAACACTGGGATCATGACCCAAGCTGAAGGCAGCCACTTAACTGATTGAGCCACCCAGTCTTCCCTGAACATTTTTCTTTACACACATTCCTGTGCAAGAGTTTCTCTTGGGTATTTAACTGTAAATGGATAAGTTATAGATTAAGTAAATCTCATGAATTAAAACAAGTTACCTATGACTTTCAGAATTAGAAATTAAAACCCTGTGTGGTTTTAGCACAGTTCTGGTAAATTTTGAGGAGTGGATTTAATATAAGACAAGGAAGGGGAAGGAGAGCTTATTGGGACATCAGGGTAGAGTTCTGACCTTAGTGTTATAAGGAGTGTGGAGTGTGCATGTGTGTATGTGTGTGTGTAACTTAATGGTAATGTTTTGCTATGAGTTAAAGAGACATAGACAACTTACAGAAAGTCAAAAAAGTGCATTAAATTAGGTCTACCAGGTGATAAATTGAAAGATAGGCCGTTCAGGTCTGGGATGCCAGTTCCATGATGTTATCCACGCCCACCCTCCATTTGTCACAGGATGCAACTGCTGATGGTACTGTTGGGAAGGCTTCCCTACCCCAGCCATCAAGTCCACATTTCAGGTGAGAAGAGAAAAGCCAAATGGCAGAGAAGACAACCCCAATTGGGACATTGTCTTATGTTTCTAGAAACCCCACCCAGTAACTTTGACTTTTACCTCATTGACCAGTAATGAATCATTTGGCTGCCCCGTTCTTCTAAAAAGTATAAATAACCTATTTTATTGTGCTGACCATATTACCACACCAAATCTTTGGGGATTCTGTAAGGAAAAGGGAATGGATATTGATAAAGCAATCAACAGTGTGCCCCAAGATACAAGAAGGGTGTGAGATAACAGACACTGATTTTCTTATAATCAGATTACTTCTGTGTCTAGAATAATGGAAAGATAAAATATGAGATGTAGAAATGAACGTTAGAATCCAGAAGTCCAAATTTTCTTTTTTAAAATGAAAAGATAGCTAGAGAAGGTAAATGACTTTCTTAGGTTCTTAAAGTTATTAGTGACTGATCTCTTGAGCCTACATTTCTTGACTCTCAGGAAGGTTTATTTCTATAACTCCGGGTGTTTCTTTTCTATCTAAAGCACCACACAGGTAGGGCTGCCACAGGGATGGATGGCTTTGAAGTTACAAAGTAGTGGAACATTTTAAAAAGAGGAAGATTTCTAGTTCTGTGAAAAATGCTGCTGCTATTATGATGGGGATTGTATTAAATCTGAAGATTGCTTTGCATAGTATGAAAATTTTAACAATATTGGTTCTCCTAATCCATGAGCATGGAATATCTTTCTGTTTGTTTGTATCATCTTCAGTTTCTTTCATAAATGTTTTATAGTTTTCAGAACATAGGTCTTTTACCTCTTTGGTTAAGTTAAGTTTATCCCTACATATTTTATCCTTTTTTGTACAATTGTAAATGGGACTATTTTCTTAATTTCTCTTTCCTTTACTTCACTATTAGTGTATAGAAAAGCAACAGATTTATGTACACTAATTTTGTATTCTGTGACTTTACTGAGTTCATTTATCAATTCTAATAGTTTTGGGGGGAGTCTTACAAGGTTTTCTATACATAGTATCATGTCATCAGCAAATAGTGAAGATCTTACTGCTTCCTTACCAATGGATGCCTTTTAATTTCTCTTTCTTGTCTAATTGCTGTGGCTAGGACTTCCAGTACTATTTTGAATAACAGTGGTGAGAGTGGACATTCTTATCTTGTTCCAGATCTTAGAGGGAAAGCTCTCAGTTTTTCACCATTAAGTATGTTCACTCTAAGTGTTTTGTGGCCTTTATTATTTTGAGATAATGTTCCCTCTAAACCTACTTTGTTGAGAGTTTTTACTGTGAATGGATGTGGTACTTTGTCAAATGCTTTTTCTACATCTACTGAAATGCTCATATGGTTTTTATCCTTTGGTTTCTTAATGTGATATATCACATCAAGTGATTTGTGAATGTTGAATCACCCTTGTATCCCTGGAATAAGTCTCTGTTGATCAAGTTGGATGATTTTTTTAATGTATTTTTTGATTCAGTTTGCTAATACTTTGTTGTGGATTTCTGCATCTATGTTCATCATAGGTATTGGCCTGTAGTTCTCTTTTTTTATGGTGTCTTTATCTGGTTTTTCTATCAGGGCAATACTGGTATCATAATTTATCCTTCCTCTTCTATTTTTTGGAATAGTTTGAGAAGAATAGGTACTTATTCTTCTTCAAATGTTTAGTAGAATCCAAGCTAGTACAGCCATTGTGTAAAACAGTATGGAGATTCCTCAAAAAATTAAAAATAGAATTACCATTTGTTCAAATAATTCCACTACTATTTACCCAAAGAAAATGAAAACAGTACTTCAAAAAGATATGTGCATCCTTATGTTTATTGCAGCATTATTTACAATAGCCAGTATATGGAAGCAACCAAAATGTTCATCCTTAGATAAATGGATAAAAAAGAAATATAGTGTAATATTTCTCAGCTACAAAAAGGATGAAATTTTGCCATTGCAACAACATGGATAGAACTAGAGGATATAATGCTGAGTGAAATAAGTCAGAGAAAGACAATGATTTCACTCGTATACAGAATTTAAGAAAAAAACAAAGGAAAAAGACAAAGAATAGACTCTTAAATATAGAAAACAAACTGGTAGCTCCAAGAGGGAAGGTGAATGGGGGGATGGGTGAATCAGATGAAGGAGATAAAGAGTACACTTATCATGATGAGAACTGAATAATATATAGAGCTGTTGAATCGTTATATTGTATGCCTGAAACTAACATTATACTGTTGGTTAATTATACTTGAATAAATTTTAATAATTTAAAAAAATCAAAAGAGGATCGTTTACCAGGTTGTGGATGGGATATGAGTGACCACAAGGGATAGCAGGGTGCCTAGGCATAGTTATCACAGAACAGTTACCAACACCGAAAGTCAGAAAAGGGGGTCGTATAGATAGGGCTGCATTGATAAGAGTAGTTACTTTTAAGAAAAAACATAGCCAACTCACTCTCTTCAAAGTGGAAGCTCGAATACTGACTACATTCTCCTTCTTCCCTTGCTTCTGTGTCAGATGATTGAATCCAGCTGGAAGTCAGAGGCAAGGGATCCTATTAACTGTATTCTACAAGGGTCAGTTTCCTAGATAAAGAGCAGGGTAGAGAGGGATGAGGGACAGACATGGAGGGGAAGATTTCCGGTATGATAGCTTATTCTGAAGAGACATCTCCAGTAGAAACACTTGCTCACTTCCTAACATATCTTTGGGGACTTCTGGCTCTTGATTGCTCCAGTGTCCTAATTCCTGGCTGATGTTCACTTCTTCCTTTTTCATTCCCAACCCTTTGAAGGTATGAGCCTCTAAGATACTGATTTCTTGCATCCAAAGTACCTCTCATTAAGTACTTGTGAGTAGTAGGTAAACATCCCCATGGTAAACTGTTCCAGTGTTTCCTTGAGACTCTCTCATCCTAATACCTATGCCCTGGTTCTTTCAGGATATGAAATAAAAGGTTAGAGTCCTGTAAGGTTGTTCAACAAAGGGAGCTTTATAGTGTCACAGTATGTCACACTATCAGCTCCCCCAAACAAGGCCCATAATATTTGATACTTTTAAGCAAGCCCAGTCTGACACAGTTTGATATTCATCCTTAATTCGTTTAAGTGTTGAAAAGGATACCTGGCAAAAACATACATTTCTCATCATTAATGCTTCCTGATACAAAGGGATTTATATGCAAAAGGAACATAAAGGCACCACTGTTTACTTCCTAATATTCTGTAGTGAAGATTAGTCATGCCAATGCAAATGAGCGATTTGTGCTTTGGTAATTCTCCTGGGTTGGATTATGTCAATGGCATAGAAAATTAGGTATAAATCTCCAAATCATAATAAAGTACTTTTACAGACAGGTATTAGAACTTTCTACAGGCAAACTGCCTTTATTTATAACTCCTCAAGGAAGCAATTCCCAGATGGCTATTGTCCATAAGCACAGTATTTGCTTCCATTTTTACAACTGTGTTTGCTTTCTGTTCCCACTTCTGTGTTAATCTCAGGACCCAGCTGTTGACAGTTACCTTGATTTATCAGCATCAGAGTCTAACTGGAAGCTTACTATTATTTTCCTCATGGGCTTGCCAGCCTAAACATATGACCTTTTTCCTACTATAATGCCATTTAGAAAAGATCAGATTGCTTGATTTTTTAAAGCTGCTTGCAAAACAATATTAAATAGATTAGAAGTCCATTAATGTTATCATCATTATTTTTTAGCTCAGGCAAGCTCTGTGATAGGTGATTGCCCTCATTTTATATATGCATAAATATTTTATAATATAAATGTAATGATATATTAAAATAGGTAGAAACATGCAATGGGGTAAACATGTTTAATCTTTATGTTTGCATATAGTTTGAATAAATATCATTTAATGAATACGTTTTCTCACCTTATGTTGCTTAAATTTTAGCAGAGTGTATTCTAGTCACTTTTCTTTGATCGTTCTAAATATGGTAAGACAGGATTCAAAGACAATAAAAAAATGTGGTTTCTTTATTCATAAAATCAATTCTCAAACCTACTCCCCCACACAAGATGTAATGCACATGAAACTGCCTCTTTAGAATTTTGGGGTACCCACTTTCCCATATGTAGACTTGTGTGGTGATAATTCTATGTGCCATTCTAATAAGAGACATTCCATGCCTGTCTCCAACCTTGTCAACTTGACTTTGTAAAAATATGTACCTCAGCATATTTAGAATTTCTACTTTTTTCCTTAATATTTGTCCAGTGGTCTAAACGAGATTTTGAAGTCTGCCTGACAAGTTTTTGTTGCTCTTGTTTTTGGTTTCTTTTCTGGGAGGTGTTGGTAGGGTTGAAATTTTCCACCATAAAGTCATACACCTTTAGCATGACCTTGATTTTTTTTCTCTCTGCACTAATGAGACCCTGGGTAGCTCTTATTTAAGGAAACTGCTTTTGTCTTCTTGACCATATTAAATTGGTCATAGCTGACTATGGGTAACCTATTGCTTCATGTATATTTACATTTTGAGTACAGTCAAAGGGCTTTGAGAAAAATTCTTAGTTTTGTTTTAGGTGTCACAAGTAAGAAGATTACATTGTATTTCTTCCAGTTACCTGCTGGAGGCAGTGATCTTGTATTTATTTTAGCAATGAAATTGGATATAACACGATCACTTTCTCTGCAATAGCTATGCCATGACGAAACAGCAGTTTAAAGGTCAAATACTACAGAACCTAGGAAACACTGAAGTATAGATTCTGTCCTTAACCTAACTTAGTACTAAATACTGATTTAAAAAATGGGTCCTCTGATAATTGCTGTGTGATTTTTCCAGATAATAATATATTGCAGAAACGTTTACATTAAGATAGTCACAAAAGTTAATTTTTTTTTTTTTAAAGATTTTATTTATTTATTTATTTGACAGAGAGAAATCACAAGTAGATGGAGAGGCAGGCAGAGAGAGAGAGAGGGAAGCAGGCTCCCTGCTGAGCAGAGAGCCCGATGCGGGACTCAATCCCAGGAACCTGAGATCATGACCTGAGCCGAAGGCAGCGGCTTAACCCACTGAGCCACCCAGGCGCCCAAAAGTTAATTATTAATGGCAATTTGTTTAATACTAAATTATGAGTAGCCACTTAATACCTCAGGCCATCCACCAAAAATAGTCAGTTCGCTAATATTTAATGCCTGACACTGCACTAAGTGAAAACTACATTTGGATGTTCCCATTACCTACTGAGTTTTGAGTCCTATACAATTTTAACTAGTTCAGGGTCCTGGCAAAGCAAAATCAAACTTTATTATATTTAAATGTGTTCTATGTCTTTTGGTCCCTACATGGGGAATAATTCTGGGAAGCCCAGGAAATTCTAAAATTTGGCAACACAGAGTTATGCATTGCCATTATCTTTTTTAATGAGCTGGGAGTGGTGAGGAATAGGAAGGAAAAGGATGACTCAGGGTCCCCTGCTCACCAAGGATTCATGACTTATCCAAATACAGAGAAGCCTTTACCACTTTTATTCCCTATCCTAAAGAGAACACTGGAATATATTGAAAATAATCATATTCAATTGATTATATTTCAGAAAGCAAAAAGCGTGTTTTTTGTTTTGTTTTCATATACACAAAAATCATGGGAAGCTACATAAGAACACCATATAAATACTACTACACATTTATAAATGGGCCATGCAGGCTCACCTCATAGGAACTCTAAGAACTATTTCCACTAGGCTAGTCACATTTCCACATGTGATCACGGACCACATTTGTTAATTCCAGTGTCAATGTTAGATTTGTCATCCTCATTTAAGGGAACCAGCGCAACTTCTGTTAGGTTGTTGTCAGTTGATGTATATTGAGTATGTGTTCCATCTTTGGTTCCTGACGAAAATATGTAAATGATGATATTTGCGTTATTAGAGTGGTGTTTCAAATTTAACTTTAAGCACTTTGAGTCTAGAAAAGCAAAAGTGTATCATTGTGAGAGGACATTTGCCTTCCTCCCAGGAGAAAACAAGTGAGGAGGAAACTATACAAAAGCATGTCTGAAAATTAGCAAGGATGCTAATCCCCCGAAAAGACACTCAGGAAGGAAAGCATACCTAATAAATTTGAAATGTTTTTATATTATTTCAGTTTTAAAGTCACCATTTAAATACATCATGAGTTATTTATACCATCTGTTATACAGATATCAATGAGAGACTAGTTGATCAAATTGCTAAGGACATCTGTTCCATTTTATTAAAATTAAAGTTCATATTTCACAGTGGAAATACTCTGAACCTTAATGAGAGATTCTGGTTTCCTTTGTAGTTCAAGGGAAGGTACTGTCTTTTCTACTTCCAACAAAATTCAACGTACCTATAGTAACATTAGCAAACAGACTAATGCTCGGATATTGTTATTCTCGGTTAAATATTTTTCCTAGATTCCATTAGTATCAGTCACTACTGGATGTTTGTGATACAAAGATGGTTAGGATATGGTCCCTACTTTTAGGGAGCTTTGGTTATACCGCTGAAGACAAACAAATAAGCAGATGGTACAGTGCAATCACATGATAAATGGAAGCATAAACCCGGGGTTACATAGAGGAGAAGCTGGACCTAGCTGGGGGGGCTAACTTGGAGGGATAAAGGTGGATATTTGAGAATGTTACAAACTGATTTCCATCTTGAAAGACTAGCTGAAATGGCCAGGCAGAGAGGAAGGAGGTCAGAATGCATATTGAATAAGAGAAAAGCTGCCCATCTAAAGGCATGGAGGAGAGTGAATTGTCTTGTTTGGGGAACTGGAAGTAATTGGAGGTGGCAAGAACAGTCTGGGTTTTTGTATAGGAGTTAGGAGAGTTGAAGACTGTGGCTGAAAGGCCAGGGAGGGGCTGCATGGTGACCAGCTTGTTGTGATTCCCTTGGTAAGTTTGACTTACTCTTCAGGCTATGAGGAAACAAAGCGTGGAGGAGGCTAGGTTGGACTTGTTGCTGGCTGTTCCAAAGAAAAGACTGGAAAGGAATTAAAGTAGAGTAGGTAAATTGTAATTTGTGTTATAATTTGTGGCAACCCAACAAGGAAAATGCCAGAAAGGTACAGTGTTTTTCATTGGGATAAAGAAAGAGTTCTGGTGCTCACTTTGGAAGAAACACGTAGTAAAATTGGAACTATACAGAGATTAGCATGATCCCTGAACAAGGATAACAGTGCAAAGGTGTGAAAATTCCTTATATTTTTGTAACCATGTGGACTGGCGGATGTTAACTATACTTTTTGTGGTGATCATTTTTGCAATATTGCAAAATATATATATGTACTTTATCTATCTATCTATCTTAAATTTTGAAGATAGATAGATAAATATATATATAAATTTTATAAGCATATATATTTTTTATATATATTTATATATTATATATATATCAAATCATTGTGTTTTAATCTTAATAGAATGTTATATGTCAATTATATCTCAATAAAACTGGCAGAAAAAGGAGCTATATTTTTCTATTCAAAAGGGCAATAATGAAAATAAACCCTATACAGCTTTAGAAATAAAAGAGCAGAATCAAAATCCAAGGATGGTGAAAGAACCGAAGGGTCAGTTTAATATTAACCACTGTTTATAAGATGATAGGATCTTACAGTATGATATTATTGAGTTATAACATATTTTTGATCACAGGAGTGTTAAGTAAAAAGCAAGGCCTCAAGCCAAGTGACATGTGTTAAAAAACAAAATTCAAATAAGTGAATTTAAAGATCTAACTGGCTTTATGAAATGATTCACAAATCGGCAGCATCCCACCTACAAGTAGAGGGAATCTCTGAGGAGTTGCACAAAATGGAAGATTTTTCTGGAAAGAGGGTAGGGCAAGAAAGTGATTAGCAAAAGAAAAGGATTATTATGGACAAGGTTGCTTTTCCTGAGGGGAAGTGGAGGGGATCTTATCATGCAGATTACTTCCTCTGCCTTTGGGAGTTGGAGAGATCCCCTGCCAGACTCATTGAAACCCATCAAAATATTCTTGACTGATGAAGACTAGATTTCTGGAGGTGATTGAAACTGCAAGTAAACTGGATATTGAGCCTAGATTTGAGGACTGGGCCTAAATGACACATTTTGTGTCTGTGGTATCCTTTTTAACACACCTGTAAGTCCTCAAGGGAAGTACTGGGGACAGAATGAGAGCACAGAAACAATATAAAGGGGGAGACAGTAGAAGGATTCTTTTCAATGGTTGTTATTTCTGTGCATTTGTTGGTTGTTTGTGATAAACAAACAGGTACTTTAAGACTCTTAGCCTGAGAACTGTTTAGGGAGTGACATGGAAGCAGATACTGCTTAGATGCTCTTCTGCCCGGATGCTTTGGGTTAGCGTGCAGTGGAGGAAGGGTAAGTATGACAGGGAATCAGTTAAGTGATACCAACTGAAATTACGGGGTGGTTCAGGGACAATAGAACTTATTGATGGTAAATTCAGGTTAGATGAATTTAGCATTGACACAGTTTGTCACATCTGTTTAAAGCCAAGTAGGGAACATCTTGGTAGACAGGATTAGAGGTCAAGAGAGCGGTCTGTTTTATTTTGATGAGTCATACTCAACTCTGTTCACCTCACTGAAAGTAAACTAGATTTGTTTTGGGTTTGTTGCTTGTTTTATGTGAAGGAGCAACATAGAAGAGGGAGACCAGATTGACAAATAACTAAGTTCTTGCTTGGAGTGAGACTGACCGGTCACAGCTCATTCAATAGTGAATATGAATATATAACAAGTTCTATCTCAGTCTAGTAAATGCTGCCTAGCACCCGTGTGATGCCTTCAGATTTGTATCTTGATGGGGTAGCAATGGTCGTTTGGTTATGAAGGTTTGTTTTCTTTAACTTCTTTAGTTTTCAAATGGTTCATTTTATTAACATTCAGCGTATACTACAAGGCTCAGTTATTTCTCTTAAATTTTGAAGACAACACGCTATGCTTTGAGATACTTTAATCCTTTTTGGTTTATCTTTAATCCCTTGTATTCTATGTTCATAGGAATATTTTTGGTCATTTAACTTACTGAAAGAGAGACCTTTCCACAAATCTGTTTTATTACGACTTATTCCAAAGGGTAGATTATTGCCTTTGAAAATGCCTTAGTTCACTATCTAATTTGTCTTTTAAAATGTCTTAGTGTGTTATAAAATACTGTTTTATTCCAATATGGGTAATGCCCTCAGGATCACTACTTTAACCCAATTTTCCTGCCCCTTCTTACTCCTTTCATTATATTACCATTGTAAATACTAAATAGTCTTCTCCCTTTTTTTTTCTATCTCCGAAATTTCTCTACCTAAATTTTGTTAAAAACACGCACCCATTTTGCTTATGAAATTGGCTCCTACATGCTATAGCTTCCAAACTTTGGAGACAATATGTAACAAAAATCAAATATGAATATCTTCAAATTGTCATGTATAATTAGGATTCTCAGACAACCATGCCATTATCAATGTGTAGCACTGACTAATAATAAGAACAGTAATACTGTCATTTATATTTTAATGGCACCTATTGGCTTCCAAAGAATGTCAGTATATTTTACCTTTTCTGGTAAAGCTGCCCTACCTTTCAAGAGTGTTGATATCAAGTAAATTTATAGAAATACCTTATTCCTTCCTCATTTTTTTTTTCTTCCTGACTTCTTTTAATACTCCTGCTACTCCCTTGCTTGGCTTCTACCTTCATCATAAATGATAAATGCTCTAGGATCTAGTCTCTTGTGTGTTACTCATTTTCTATTTGAAGTTTCTTGTAGCCCTGGCTATTCCTCATCCAAAGCTAACCCATGGACATATCAAAGCAAAGGTAATCTGCCTGTACCCTATCTTATGTATACCTGAGTCACATTTACTCCCATCCTATCTTCTTTCATTTGAAAGATCCTATCTCTCATATTTGCCTTTAATTTTATGGTATTCAAGCTTTATCCTTCCCTAAATAATTTGTCTTGGGATGCTCTTCATGCTTTGTTTACACTGTGCTTATCTATGCTCATATAATTTTAGTGTCTTGGGAGTCAATCCTGAAACGTTTAGGGCCAGCAAGGAAACTGTAGGTCATGGCAAGAGGATATTTGAATAATTACTTAGAAGTAATGCGCAAGCATTTAAGTCAAAATCTTCCAGAAACTGTGTCATTGACTTCCTAACCTAAAACAGAAAGGCTCAAGGTATTTCTAGCGTCTTAGAAGAAGATATGGGAGCGATTTTTGAGTATGCCATGCTTTTTCTTGATCCTGATTGGAAAACTAGGTACTCTTCTCCCAGACCTCATCTACAGTGTGATCAAAGTTCCATCTCCACTGTCCAGAGAACCTGCTATCACGGCACTACCAAGGACAGCGTGCAGATTGTACATGAGGGAAGCTGTTTTGCTACACCTTCTCTAGGCAAGCCTGGGGTAGAAATACACATATGCCCACCCGGGCAAATACAATAGATGATTTTGTTAACCTTTGTTACCAGTGCCTAAGGAAAGGTGAAAAGGAAAGACTGTTGACTCATCGGAGCAGATTAATCATTTTAGAACTAGCTGGGGAAAAACTGGCATGAGTCATGGAAGTGATGCACAAGAGAAATCATTAAGCTTTGAATGTTTACCTCTTCTCTCTGAGCAGTCCCTACTGACCGAGAAATGCATGCTGTTAATCATTAAGACATTCTCTTGCATTGCCAGTAAGCCAGAGTTGTTTCTTTCCACATCAGAGGAAGTTAAGGAAGACATCTATATGATGTGTCTGAAGATATTCTTTGTAGTCTATCAGTTTGTGGAAACTTCAGCATTTTTCCTAAGTAAGGTATTATATATAGGTCAGTTTTCTACAGGAATTGTACTAAACAGTGTGCTCTTTGCAGGAATTTCTAATTTATTATGCCTCAAAAACAAAATGGTCAGAGGTATAGGAGGTGTTGTCATTAGGTAATATTATAACTGGAAATAAGAATTCTACCAAAGTATTCAGGAATACTCCAGTTCGGGTAACGTTTGCCTTTTTATGGTCATATTTTTTATCATGCATTAACAGACTAAAAATTGCTTTTCTAAAAGTAAACTAACCATAGTTTTCCTCTCGGTGCTATAAGAGAATAGCTAGCATATGTTCATTAGAACTATTTCAAATGGAGTCCACTGGAGTTCACAGAGAACCTGCTTCACATTAATATGTTCTTTGGATAGTAATATCATGGCTAAATATGGAATAATTATCTATATATTTTTATTCTGACTTTAAAGAACTAAAATGAGCTCATCAGAAATGGGAATTTTGTCTGAATCACCATTTTGCTAGTCTACTAATAAGTTGGTAGAATCAAAAGCTAGAGGAAGAGAAAAAAAGAGAGAGAAACTAACAGATTGTTTCAATTTTTTTTCTTTCTGTTTTATAGTTTGTTTGCTTATAGATTTCCAAGTCAGTCTATATCTGAATTCAGAGCTATGGCTGCAACAAGAGTCTGAGACTCAAAAATCAATCAATCAATTTCTTTTCTCTCTCTCCCTCTCTCTCATTTCTGACACACACACACACACACACACACACACACACACACACACACACTCTGACACTCAAATGTAATGTAAATGGAGAATTGTTTTATCAGAGACAACTGAGACTCCAGGGATTTAAGCTTTCTAAATACCAGTAAAAAGTGTATTTGGTTTGATTCTACTGATCAAGAAGTTGCTTTTTGCCTCTGTTAAGTACTATTTGGTATTTGAATTTTCTGTGAAGTTGTATATGAGGTCAGGGAGTCCACACCTTATAAAACCTACATTTGTCTAAGGCTTATGTGGACTTAAGGAGTCAAAGCAGAACATTCTCTCAGAGCAGTAACTCTGACACAGAAGCCTCACATACCAAGAATACATTGAGTACACATCATAGGATAAGAGCTTTAAGTTGGAATTAGGCTTCTAAAAATAACTGCAAGTGCTCAATCTTTCTGCTTTTTACACAGTGGAGGATTTCCTAGGCTTATCCTGTTAGATTGCATAATCAATATACCAAGTTCTAGCATTGCTTATGATTTATGGCTTTGTTTGTTTTTCTGCAATTTAAGGTCATGCCTTTAGAATTAAGTAACATGTGCTGTTGCTGATTTGTGTAATTACTATTTTGCTGTAAATAAGAAGGTGAATTTGGGGCACCAAGGTGGCTCAGTCAGTTAAGTGTCTGCCTTCTGCTTAGGTCATGATCCTGGACTCTTGGGATTGAGCCCCACATTGGGCTCCCTGCTCAGCAGGGAGTCTGTTTCTCCCTCTACCCTTCATCAGACTCCTGCTCTTGCTCATTCTCAAATAAATAAATAAATAAAAGAAGATGAATTTAAAAGCATTTTCTTTCTTTCTTTCTTTCTTTCTTTTTTTTTTTTCTTTTTCTTTCTTTTTTTTTTCTTTCTAATTTCAAGCTGCCTCTACTACAGACACACACAAATGGGACTGTGGTTGAAGCTGCAGGTTCTATGTTCTGCAACTGTTACATAAACTTATGCTTCCCACACTCAGACTCATCTCTTCTAATCTGGAGCAAAGCTATTTTTGTGGGTTGAAATGTGCCCCCAAAAAAGATTTGTTGAAGTTATAATGCCCAAGTGGCTGCCAATGTGACCTCATTTGTGAATAAGATCAAATAGATGTCATCAAGTTATGATGAGGTCATCAGAATGGGCCTTAATCCAGCATTACTGTTGTCCTTACAAGAGGAGGGAGACATCCTGTGACAACAGCAGCAGAGATTGGAGTGATATGGGCCGCAAGCCCAGGAATGCCAATAATTACAGCCTCCACCAGAAGTTGGAAGAGTCAAAGGAAATCCGGCTGATTTTACTACCAAAGTTTTAGGTTACAGAACAATGAGAGAATAAATTTCTTTGGCTTAAAAAAAAAAGAAAACATCTTTCTAAAGTAACAGGATAATTTTAACCGGTATCATTTATCTTTTAAACTTGTGATAGAAATAACTTTAGCGTAGGGAAATAGTTTTCTATACAATTAATTAGCCACTGACCTAATAAGCATGCATATTTCTGAAATAGGTAACTATGGTAATTTCGGGTAATACAGATGACAGTGGATGCCCTCATCATTTTGCCCGGAAAGAACGTAATAGTAATTAGACTTGTAATATCACTTTCAAAATGGCGATGGTTTAACCCCAAGCCATGGTTGATTTTTTTCCCTCTTAAATACCCATATGTAAGCAGAGTACAGGATAGCAATTATTAAGCAATTACAGCTTAAATTACAGCTATACTGTGTCTGCACTTGGCAGGTCAGAAACCCAATAGGAAGATACTGCATCTTATCATGAGGCCATAGACAAGTTAATGAAACTCTGAACTTTATCCTCCTCAGTAAAATGAAAATAATAAAGGCTGTTCTAGCTGTTATAATGTTGCTGTGATCATCGTCAGGTCAAATTAGATACTTATTGTAAGAGATCTATATAAACCATGCTTGACGTTTTTGTTGGTAGTGGTGTTTTGATTATTGTAGTGACTATGTCAAGCTAATGGAAGCAATACTTGCAGGCATGTAAAGACATGAGCGTTTTTGTTTGTTTGTTTGTTTGTTTGTTTGTTTTTCAATCCTTAGGCAAACTGGATGAGACCATGGGCAAGTAACAATATTTTCTGACTTTGATATGTATTGTTCCTTGCATATTAGATTAAAATGGAGTTGGATAGTATGAATATACTTATTTATGTGTGTATTTAGCTAGTTGGTTATTTTAATCACAAAATTAGGGATATTCTTAAACTCCATTTGCTCATAAGAAGGATAGCCTAAAGTTTTGCACAGATCTCCTGCAATTCCAACTTTTTATGAGTCTATAGCTATGTCAGTCTACCGTAGGGAAAAAAAAAATTGTTTCATGGGTCAAATCTTTTATTTTATTTCACTCTCCCTTCTTAACTCTGGTGGCTGAGCCCCAGTCCAGTAGCAAATCAAGGTAGAAAAAGAAAAAAACAGAAAAATTTATCATACCATGATGCTACTACATGGATATATTAAATGTTAAGGAGGGCAAATTCTACCATTGCTAGGGTGTGATTTCAGAATCTGTTATAGATGAAAGTTTCATTTTTGGAATAATGGAAAAACTAGTTTAACCTCAACATCAGTAACCAATTACTAAGTTTCTTGCCAGCTTACACATTTCTTTTCTACATGGCTTAAAATTCTCTATAGTTATGCTGATCTCTGAACATCAGATTCTAATAAACTTCTTCATGATGTGTATGTTTGTAAAGAGATTAAAATTGTACCCAGCAGTACAAAGTACTATAAACAAGTTGTTAAATGAAAACACACACAGGTACACACACTATTAATAAATTTAGACCCTCATGCAGAAAACTACGCTAGATAAAATACACCTAAACACTGTACTATGTACCAGTGCTTTTATATACAGCCACTGTATGTACCAGCCTTTTATATAATGCCTCTCATTTAATCTTCATAAGAAGTACAGATTCTTTATACATTACACATCTGTCACACAATTAACATATATGCAGATTATCTAGGATGAAAAATCCAATGCCATGTTTCATATGGTAACGAACATTTATATAAACCAATAATTGCATATGTAATAATTTATGTTCTCATTACTTTTTAAAAGTTTATTTATTTTAGATAAAGAGAAAGAGAGTGGGTGGGGAGGGGCAGAGGGAGAGGGAGAGAGTCTCAAGCAGACTCTGAACTGAGTGCAGAACCTGTCCCAGGGCTTAGTCTCACCACCCTGAGGTCACGACCTGAGCCAAAATCAAGAGTTGGATGCTTAACCACTGTACCACCCAGGCACCCCTTATGTTCTGATTATTAACACCAACCACCCAAGGGCTCCACTCAAGCTGATAAAATTCTGAACTCCTGCTTCTTTTATATCCCAGGTGGCTGCTTTCCTTAAAAAGAGCAGAAATTTGAGCCTAGAGAAAAAGATTACAGTTCTTTGTTTTACTTCAATTTCGCTTTAATTTTAGCAGTTTTTAACACTACCAATATGCTAACGCCTCTAATTAGCAGAGTTAAGCAACTTGAGAATGCCATCAAAAGAGATGATCTACTAATTTGAAAATCACCGATGCAGAGTTACTTTCCTAAAACCCATACAATGATTTTAAAAGTGCATATCAAATAATAGCCCTGGAGAAATGACATCACTCCTCATGTTCCTTTGGCCAGGTGCTAGCGGATGCGCACGGCATCGTTTCGTGGTTCAGATTGAACCTGCCTCTGCCTCTCGTATGCCTTGCCTGGAAGGCAAGAACATCCTTCCAGGAGACTTTTCCTATTTGGATACAAGGAACATTTACTCCATACCAGGCTTTGGGGATGGGAAGAAGGGAAGAAAACCCTTTGAGGGTTCTTGGCCAGTAGGAAACTACTGAAGTGAAGCACAATTGTGTGAGCCAACATCTTCATTGGCCTCAGACTTTTTTTTTTAATTTTTTTTAATTTAAAGATTTTATTTATTTATTTGACAGAGATCACAAGTAGGCAGAGAGGCAGGCAGAGAGAGAGGAGGAAGCAGGCTCCCTGCTGAGCAGAGAGCCCAATGCAGGGCTCCATCCCAGGACCCTGGGATCATGACCTGAGCCGAAGGCAGAGGCTTTAACCCACTGAGCCACCCAGGCTCCCCCTGGCCTCAGACTCTTGAGGGGATTTTCCCTCAGAGGTTTTCTCTGATGAAAATCTGAGATAATTTTTCCTCTAAATTCCCTCAGGGTATATAGTGAGAGGTTCCCTTTTGCTAGTTGAGATGAAAACATATATTTTAGAGAATTTCTGTGCTATGGTTATATTCTTTAAATGTTCAAAAATTCTGCATTAGAATTATGAATTTTATTTATATAAATGGTTAGGAAAGATGAGGCTATGATCTTCAGAATGGAGATGGTTTATACTGTGGTACAGATACAGCTATGATTGAATTTCAGCTTTCCTGTTGACAAGTGTATGACTTTGAGCAAATCTCTTAATTTTTCTAAGCTTTGCATTCCTTACTTGTAAGAACAATATCAGGTTTCAAGAATTTTATGAGGAACAGTGATTTGATATAAGAGCACCTTGCGAGGAGTAAAGTACTCAGTGTATGCTAATCTCTCCCATTGTTCTTTTATATTTATGCATATATATAAAATATGTTTACTGATATTTATGTGTGCAAAAATATGTAGATATATTTGTTTCTATTTACTTGCCCAAACAAGCAATAAAAATATTTTGCTCAAAGCACTAATTATAGAAAAATCACACTTAAAATCTTGAAATACCTGATTTAGAGCCTTTCTATAAGTACTAGTGAACACTTAATCTAAAAATTTGAGCTAGCAGACTCGCCAAATTAAAAAATAACTTATTGATGTGTCTAATTTTTATTTTATCTTATTTATTTTTTCGGGAGAGAGCAGTTGAGGGGGGAGGGGAAAACAGTGAGGGGAGGAGAGAGAATCTTAAGCAGGGCAGAGCCCCATGTGGGGCTCAATCTCACAACCCTGAGATCATGATCCAAGCCAAAATCAAGAGTAGGATGCATAACCAACTGAGCCACTCAGGCATCCCATGTTTAATTTTTATTTTAAAACAATGCAACCAACATTAAAAGAAATATGAGAAAAAATATCTATGCTCTCAAGCATCATTAAATTTTAATTTATAAATCTACTTAATGCTGATTTTGTATTTTATCATCATTATTGAAGCAGGGAAACGTACACTTAGAGTTTGAGGGATTAATTGACCAAGGAACAAGTCTGGAATTTAAAATGACCAAACATCACTCTTTTTATAACAACAGTAGTCTTCTTATGCAATAATTTTATATTTTATTGCTGAAAACTATTTGAACTTTTCTATAAGGCAGAAGGATGGATGTCAGAGCTATAAATGTTTGTAAGCAGATCAAAACAGTACAAATAAAAAACATAAATACATTTCTCCAACTGAAAATTATATGTAATTGTATATTATTTTTTAAGGTGTTATTTCTAGAAATCAGTTATATATATAATGCAGTTATATATTTTGGAGATAATGTTATCAAGAATACAAATATCCATTTTAAGAATTCAAGATCTTCTATCATGTGAATTGAAGGGAAATAATTCATTACTTACTAAAACATTTAAAATATAGTGCTAATGTTATAGAAAAAGGTTGACGAGTTATGAAATCAAAGCACAGTGTTGGTAGGTTCTCTTTCTTCCTGCTTACAGTGACAATAATGTTAAAAGCATATCTATACTGGGTGGGAGAGACGACATCATATATAGTTTTTTAAGAAATATTCTTCCTTGCTATCTGCATTTTAACTTTACACATAACATAGCTGTCGGTCATTTCCCTGAGTCTTCTTAAGAATTACATGTACTGTGTTTCTACTGATCAGTTCAAATTAGGATGGCCTCAGTGAGTTGATCTCCACTTGTCTTCCTACTGATATTATTATTTACTATGATCTATAGCAAAATGTCACAAATAATGTTTAATTCAACTAAGATAAAGACCTCCTCAAAGATGTTTCTTAAATGTTTGTTTGTAATCAATCCAATAATTCTAGAGGTTATATTTCGAAGTATACAAAATACACTTATTTTGTTCAAAGAACAAAAATGCTCAAATGAATTATTAAAAACAATTGTACTTCTTTTCCATCACTAATCATTAGAAAGCTTGCTCCTAGTATCTATCCATTGTTACCATACTTTAGCGTGCAAAACCGATGAAGAACAGCAATTTATTATCTTGACTCCATTCTCTTATATAAAGATAAAATAAAATCATGGCATGTTCTAGTGACCTTACACTTTGGAATTGGTGACCTGTTATGCTCCACTTCTTGTGACTTCAGAAAGATTATGTTCAGCTATGTTCCTTGTCTTGAGAACTTCTCAAAGTATTTTTCTATCTGATTGGCATTGTTGTAACTGATATAAGTGGTAAGTTCATTCAGTGGTTGAAGAAATAAACTGTAATTGATTAAAATTTGATATTTTAGTTGATGCATGTATTTCTGAGTCAAGTTCTGTATTTCCAATTTTGCTAAGATTTTGCCTACTTAACATATTCATACTTGCATTTGATTTCAAATGATAAAGCAGATTCATTAGTAGAATAGTTTGGCCTTCTAAATTAACAAAATTTTATTTCATATGTAGGATGATGGACCAGGGAAACTTGTTCCTGTGGCAGAATATACTAAGTGGCTTAGTTTGAGTTTGAATGTCCTAAGTCAGGAGGTCTAGAATAAACATTTCTTTTCTTTCTTTGCCACAGTCCTTCACCCTGATCCAAATTAAGTAACAACATAAAGTGTGTCAAACAAATGCTTAGAAAATAAGTTAAACTTGGAATATAAACATAATTTTTTTTTTTCTGTATGGAAGTTCCCAGATGGAATAATTAAATTTACTTATATATATTTCCGTTAATTGGGCTCAATATGCTTTCCTCAAAAAATAATTTCAAAGATGCCTCAGTGAAGTGAAGAATTAAATATGGGAACACTTCGATTAATAAAAAAGAATTAATCAGGGACGTCTGGGTGGCTCAGTCAGTTAAGTCGGCCTTTGGCTCAGGTCATGATCTCAGGGTCCTGGGATTGAGTTCCGCATCGGGCTCTCTGCTCAGCGGGGAGTCTGCTTCTCCCTCTTCCTCTACCTGCCATCCTCACTGCTTATGCTCTTTCTTTCTCTCTCTGTCAAATAAATAAATAAAATCTTTAAAATACCTTTTTTTAAATAATCTGTAAAGAACAATTTGTTGGCAGATCATTGCCTAAAATGAAATTAAGCAAAACCTTAATTAAATCAGAGTTAACAGGTAGTTTATTTGTTTACTTTCAATAGGATTCACGTTCAATGTAAGCTGGCCATATTTGGTTTGTATGGTAAATCGCTTGGAGTAGATAGTCTCCCGTTGGTGGTATTATTATTGATGTAGACTTAAATAAAACGAGCCATTTTTTTAAAGATGAAAGGAGAACAGCAACACGATAATAATAATAATAAAATGATGTCCTGGGAATGAAAACACTCTTGGATCTTCACCAGACCCTACCAGATCTAGTTTTTCTTTCTTTAGGTCTCCTCTTTGCCTGTTGTTCCTTTCCTACCTTAAAGAAGGGCTGCGTGTGAGAGTTGGACTGACCAGTTAGTTTTGCAATCTTCATATTTTGCCTGAAATTATAATAGGTTTATAAAATCAAGAGCACTGTCACATAGTAGCTAATAGTATTGTTTCTAGAACCAGGCTGGGTTCAAAACAATGAATCCTCCACCTACGAACTTGTAACCTTGGGCAAGTCACTATGTTCTCTGCTTCCTTGTTACCATTGAACAAGTGATGAGAAGCATGATATCATGGTAAGATTGATGAATTTAATGTAATAAGTGGTACTTTGAACAGTTTAGAGCCCTATATGTTGTTCCCATCAGAATGTTTTTCAAGTATAACCTTGAAAAATGTATTTTATATTCCAAGTTTAACTAATTTTCTAAACATTTGTTTGACACACTGTTTATGTTGTTACTTAACTCACGTGTGTATTTTTTCACGGCAGTCAACCTACCTTTCTGGGTTGAGCTACTATGGTTGGGGTTGTAATGGTGGGTGGGGCTGGTGGGGAGGGTTGGAAGGATTAAAGAAGAGGGAGATAACGGTATAAGATATCATTCCTCCACTTGGGATTCTCTCCTCAGCAGCCTCTGAATCACATGGCTGCTGCCTAAACACTGATGTTCCATCATGAGGGCCACATTGGCCCTCATACATGCAATGTGCATCGACACAATTCAGTGTGTAAAAAGAATGATTCTGGTCTTGTAGGAATAACAGAAAAGATCCCTACACCTCATCAGTCTCTTCTGTTAAGAAAAGCCTGAATTGTATGAATCTTTCTAAATTTTCCACAACCCCCTGAATTATTCTACTTTCCTTTTTCTTTTACCATTTCATAAAAATCTAATATGCTACATTCAATAGACCTTATCTTCTCAAAATTATTTACTGTTGTTCTTATTTCATACTCTATGCTTTTATGCTCGTTCAGTTTTCATTTCACCTCCTTTAAACTTACAATAGCTTTTAAACTGACTTCTTTATCTAGTCATTGTTAAATCCATCCTCCATACCAGGATTTCTCAACCTCATCAAGGCTGGTACTTTCGGTTAGATAATTCTTTGCTGTGGAGAAGTTCTCGGTGAATTGGAGGCATTTAGCAGCTTCACTCGCCTCTACCCATTAGAAGATAATAGCACTTCCTCCAGGGGCACCTGCATGCTCAGTCAGTTAAGTGTTGGATTCTTGGTTTCAGCTCAGGTCATGATCTCAGGGTCCTGAGATGGAGCCCCACGTAGGGCTCCGTGCTCAGCGTGGTTTGTGCTTGGCATTCTCTCTCTCCCTCTCCCTCTGCCCCTCCCCTGCTCACACATGTTTGCTCTCTCAAAGAATAAATAAATAAATCTTTTTAAAAATTGCACTTTCTCCAGTTATAAAAACCAAAAATTCGACAATGTTCCCTGGATGACAGGATCATCCTCAGTTGAGAACCTCTACTCAACAGTTCTTCATGATCACTCATCTTGAAGCACAGGTCAGCTTTTATCATTTCCTGCTGAAAAATTTTCTGAGGCTTCCCATACTAGACTGAAAAATCTTCTGACCCCCTCCGTTGCTGGCCATCACTCTGTTTCCTAGTGTATTCCAGTTTTGTATCTTCTCTATAATTTATGCTGGCTGATCTATGAGCCAATCTGTCTTCAGATAGATAGGCAAGCAGACAGGAACTTTCTGGGTTTGGTGACTGTCTTCACCCATAGCTTCCCCCTGGGTACCATACATGCACAGCATCATGTATCCACATTTTTACTTTAAAACATGGTCTTCCTCAAATTTCTTCACATAGTAACTCGGTTGGAATCTCTGCTGGAATTAAGAAAGGTCTTTGCTTTATACGCATATAGATTCTAAAAAAAAAAAAAAAAGATTCTAAAGTCACTGTAATTTGAGATGATACCAGTATAGAAATAGTCAAAAATATTTGTGTAACAAAATATTGAGTTCAGAAACAAACACCCAACATGTAGAGACAATATAAAACAAAGGAAGCATTTTTTATGTCACTGGGGACCAGATAGTTTATTGAAAGTTGCATGCAGTCTCAGTAAACAATTCTTTCAGAATGAATCAAAATGTGAACTTTGTTCCACATGCCTCCACCCCCCAAAAATCTCTTGGATAAAAGAAGTAAATATAAATAAATATAAAAATAACATAATCTCTAAAATATTTACATATGAATCATCTCGGATTTAGGGAGATCATTTTAACTCATACAGAAAATTCAGCAGCTCACAGGGAAATTACAGATTTATTTTCCTACATAAAATAGTCAAAATGTTGGAGCACTTGGATGGCTGAGTTGGTTGACTGTCCAACTCTCAGTTTGGCTTGGTCATTATCTCAGGGTCCTGAGATCATCCCACGGTGGGCTTCATGCTTGGTGGGATGGTTTGCTTGAGGATTCTCTCTCTCTCTCCCCTTCCCCTAACTCATGTACATTCTCTCTCTCTCTCTTTCCTTCTCTCTCTAAATTAAATAAAAAGAATTAAAATGTGTGGCAAATTATATCATTAAAAAATAGCAAAGAGTAAATTAGGAATAGATATTTAGATCAAATAAAGAATTGATATCCAGGGGCACCTGGGTGGCTCAGTGGGTTAGGCCTCTACCTTCGGCTGAGGTCATGATCTCGGGGTCCTGGGATCGAGCCTCCCGCATTGGGCTCCCTGTTGGGCAGGGGAGCCTAATTCCCCCATCTCTCTGCCTGCCTTTCTGCCTACTTATGATCTCTCTCTCTCTGTGTTAGATAAATAAATAAAATCTTAAAAAAAAAAAAAAGAATTGCTATCCAGTCTTCAGTTATGTATTATAAATTAATAGCAAAAAAATAAGAATTTCACTGGAAATGAGAAAGTCCACTTGGTTAATAAGTATATGAAAGCATTCTCAAATTCCCTAGTCAGAGTAATGTAAATAAAAGTAACAGTGGGTGCTATTTCTCACTCGAATAGGTGAAAAAGTATTTTTACTTGTTTTTGGGAAAGTTACAGACTGCAAAACAGTCTGGAGATATATATATATATCATGACCTGAGCCGAAGGCAGAGGCTTTAACCCACTAAGCCATCCAGGTGCCCTTGAATGTGATTTTTTTTTTTTTTAATTTTATTTATTTATTTGACAAACAGAGAGACCACAAGTAGACAGAGAGGCAGGCAGAGAGGGGGGGGGGAAGCAGGGTCCCTGCTGAGCATAGAGCCTGATGCAGGGCTCGATCCCAGGACGCTGAGATCATGACCTGAGCTGAAGGCAGAGAGACTTAACCTACTGAGCCACCCAGGTGCCCCTTGGCAATATATTTTATAATTAGATTGAAAACTTTACTCTTTGACCTAACAAACATACTCCTGAGAATGTATTTGATTGAGATAAAGTACAAAGTTGTTTATTACAGAATAGTCTGTAGTCGCAGGAACTAGAAAACAATAAACAAATGGGAGAGATAACTATGACATCATCATCAATGGGTTATTACATAGTTATATGGACACTAGATTATTTGGAGGAATTTTCCTGTGATAAAAGCTGTATGCTGAGAAGTATATATGATATGATCCATTTTGGTAGAAAGAAAGGCCAAGATCTGTGTGTGTGTTTTGTATGTGCCTAAGGAGATAAATGAAAATGAACATGAGCACACATTCTTGCACAAAATTGTTTGGCTGTTATCTGACTGCATTCCTTTGGGAAATTGAAACTTTCTTCTCCAGCTCCACATACTGCTTCCCCTCAAAAACAAAGGAATAAACAATACAAACAAAATTAAAGAACAGTCTCCACTGGGCACCCCATTGGATTTTTGAATTATTCCCATTATATCTAAGTCCATCAAATTCCCTTGATGGACTTAGATATGCAACATGACCGGCTGACTGCCCCCATATAAGGAAGGGAATCTTGTACTAGATTTAGCAGCATAGTCAAAATTTATTTATTCACCCCTTCTTTCAACAACACTGTTTTCACCTAAAATAGTTAGTGTCTCCACTGAATCATTTAGAGTCTAACATGATCAATGAGACATGGCCCCAGCCCTAACTATGAGTAGTTGCCAGGCACATAAGATCATCATGTCCCAGACGAAGTCACGATGACAGGGGAATTAGAGTGCTGAGGGAGCCCAGAAGAGATTGAAAGCCAGTCAGAAACAAGCCACGCTTATTTTCTTTCAATTCATTCTTGGACTAGATCTTAGGAATTGAGGCCTCTGTTTATTTTGCAGTGTTGTTTGCAATGAGTGAACTCATTTTTATTATAGCAGTATATTACTGAGTTTAATTTCAGCAATTTTATTATGTCATTTTAAATAACATATACAGTCAAGATTTTTATAGAACACATTCCCTTGTATTGTATTTGTTCATCAAATACTCCATTCCTTGTTCCTGGAACATCTGGAATTCAGGGAACTTTGGGTTTGTTCATGAAAATAGTTACATATTTTCGTGTATGAAAAAAAGTGTAGGGAAGGAATTTTGTTTATTCATCAAAATGAGAACTTGTACATGGGTCCGTTATACTATGTGCATAGTATAGTATAATAAAAGATAAACATAATTTTATTTTCTTAAAGCTGAATCTCATTTTTCTACGTGTCTGTGTATACACACACACACACACACACACACATACATATATAGATCGATGGATGGGTGGATAGATAGGGCAACATTACCTCATTTTATAAATAACAGTGAATTTCAGTTTAAGAAAATTAATCCTTCCAACCAAATGGGGCTGGTTATTTTTTGTTCACAGCCACATGCGATTCCAAAGTTTATGAGGTTGGGCTTTTAAACTTTATCTTGTCCTCTCTTTAAATCTATACATTGGATTTTGGAAAACCCTGTTAAAACATGAACACAAAAGTTTAAATGTAGTCAGTGTATTTTTAAATAACTTACACTCTTCTGATAATTTAAGAATTCATTTGACAAAAGCAGGGATGTGGGGATGGGGTATGACCTTGTAGTTGCTCAGGCACACACTTCCAGGAGAATCTTGTGCTTCGTTACAAAGCTCAGCTGTTGCTATCTTGACATTCTTAATAATTTTATCTGTGAAGTTACATTTTGTAAGTGAAGTCCCTGGGACAGTGGGGCATGAATGTGAGCAGCCCTGGGACAGTGGGGTGTGAACTTGAGCAGCAGCGCTGCATGGGGGAAACTCAGCACTCACAGGTTCAGTCCTGTAGGCACAGTAGGCAACACAGAAGCCAAGTACTGCGCCTGACAGTGTGGTGTATGCATAGGCATGCCTCAGCAGGCTGACATGCTGAGTCCCCCATGTGGCTGAGCCAGAACTGGGCCAGGATACCAGTGGCAAACCCCAAAGCAACAACAGCAACAGCAGTGACTGTGGGAGGTAGGAGTGACCCACCCCCCAAGCAGGGACAGGAATCTTGGTGAGAAAGCAGCTGACTCTCAGTCCCAGGATCCTGTCCCTGCAGTATCTACACAGATATTAAATCTTCTGTCTCAATTCCAAGATAATACTTGGGGAACTCAGATGGTAAATTTTGTCAATAAATTATTACAAAATAGGGAGGACACAGGGATATTGCAATAAAGCCTGTCGGGGTGTTATTAGAATACTTCACAGTTTACCATGTCCAATTTTGAAAACTCCTGCAACATTGCAAAGCAAATATCCACCAGCCTACAAATACAGATTAAAGATCATCACATTTGATGGACAATCACACTATTTTCATATGAAACTTTAAATAAACCAATTATTAACAGAGAAGATAATTCTTAATTAAATTTTCCTTATAATTGAAAATAAAGAAATAAAATACATAAATAGGCATTTTGGATTATATGCAAATTATGAAACTACTTTTGGTTTCTTATTCAGTCTTAGCAAGTTACAGGAAATGTCAGAGGAAATCTTAAAATGTCAGTGCATACATTTACATTCAACATTAAATTCAGTATACAGTGTAAATGATCTTTGTTGTGAGGGAATTGTTTTGTATCTTCACTGTGGTGATGAATACACAAACTTATACATGTGATAAATTTGTATAAAATTTGTATAAAACTAAGTCCACACACAAATGAGTCCTGGTAAATTGGTAAAATATGAATGCGATCAGTGGATTGTACCCATGTCAATTTCCTGGGTGTAACACTGTAGTTATTTTCAGGATGTTACCATTTGGGATAAATGGTACATGGGTTCTCTATTATTTCTTATAATCTGCATGTTAATCTGCAGTTATTTTAAAATGAAAAGTTTAATTAAAAATCACATTCAAGGAGTTAAGCCGCTGCCTTCAGCTCAGGTCATGATCTCAGGGTCCTGGGATTGAGTCCCGCATCGGACTCTCTGCTAAGCAGGGAGCCTGCTTCCCTCTCTCTCTCTCTGCCTGCCTCTCTGCCTACTTGTGATCTCTCTCTGTCAAATAAATAAATAAAAATCTTAAAAAAAAAATCACATTCAAGGGCACCTGGATGGCTTAGTGGGTTAAAGCCTCTGCCTTCGGCTCAGGTCATGATCCCAGGGTCCTGGGATCGAGCCCCACACTGGGCTCTCTGCTCCACAGGGAGCCTGTTCCCCCCTCCACCCTGCCTGCCTCTCTGCCTGCTTGTGATCTCTGTCAAATAAATAAATAAAATCTTTTAATTAATTAATAAATAAATATCACATTCATACATGAAACTAATTTGTATGAACACTTAAATCTTTATTGAAAAATTGTTCCATTAGACTCAAGCTCCAAATGTACTAAAATTTGTTTGTTAAGTCAGAAATTTATCTCAGTATTGTCACAATGCATACTCTTAATAGCCCTAGTAATGGTTGCAACTATCAGAAATTATTTGTCATCTTGGCGTTAGCCAAAACAAATGATGCCACTTACAATTTTATAATGGAAAATGAAATTGCTAATTGTATCAATTTTCAAGACCTAAGGAATGAATTTGCAGAAAATTAAGCCAGGAAAATTATATGATCAATCAGTATATCACAGTAACATAGTATTTCTCTTTATTGTATTACCCGTAATTGATACAGAAATGTTATTTTTTGAAATTTATAAATTTATGTTGTTTTTCATCTACAATTCCTATTATAAGTAATAGAATATTTTTTTTAAAGATTTTTTATTTATTTATCAGAGAGGGTGGGCGGAGAGAGAGCACAGGCAGACAGAATAGCAGGCAGAGGCAGAGGGAGAAGCAGGCTCCCGCCGAGCAAGGAGCCCGACGTGGGACTCGATCCCAGGACGCTGGGATCATGACCTGAGCCGAAGGCAGCTGCTTAACCAACTGAGCCACCCAGGCGTCCCAGTAATAGAATATTTTTAAAGGGAAAAATTTTTATATTATTATCTTTAACAGCACTTATCCCCACCTACATTTTGAACTAAAGGGCCCCAAACTTTCATTTTGCCCTGGGTCTTATAAATTATGTAAGTCTTGGGCCAGGAGATTTGATACAGATTGATCCAGAAAATCCTTTAAATTTTACCAAAGGGTAGATAAGTTATATTGAATACCTTATTTTTGTAGAATTGAGCTTCACATAAATTTTTGGAAGAACTCAGAAATTGCATCCAATAACTAATCTCAGAAGTCAACTTCTTTTTGTCCAGAGGGTTTGCCAAGATATTATTTTGCTTATTTTATTGTATTGTATTATTTTATAAAAACCCAACAAGATTCATCCATCATCAGTCTTGACATTTGAATTTTCATTTACATTACTCTGAGAGAGGACTTCAAGGAAATCTTTCCATTTATCAGATGTACCTTTCCAAAGTGTATTTATTTTACCTTTAAGAAATACAGAATTAAGGACTATGCAGATATATCAGTTTGGATTTTTTAAATCTAAACATCATAGTTTTGATAAAAATTCTGATACCTAGGTCCATCGGCTTCACATTTACCTGTGACATTTCTTAGCTTGCAAATACACTGCTAGAAAATGATTGGGTTTCCTAGAAGCTTTGGAATGAGCCTGTCAGCAGTCATTCTTTTTTTATATGACAGTCACACCATTGTCCCAAATGAAATTTTAGGGGCTTTTTTGTTGCTGTTGTTGTTGTTGTTATTGTTGTTTTAAGATTTTATTTATTTATTTGACAGAGATCACAAGTAGGCAGAGAGGTAGGCAGAGAGAGAGGAGGAAGCAGGCTCCCGGCTGAGCAGAGAGCCCGATGTGGGGCTCCATTCCAGCTGGGATCGTGACCCGAGCCAAAGGCAGAGGCTTTAACCTACCGAGCCACCCAGCCACCCCCGAAATTTTAGTTTTAAAAACAACAAACCTAAAACTGATATTTGGGATGCATATGTTAACAGTAAATTATTTCTGTTTCCTAGTGGTAGGCAAGCTTTGAAGAACATCAAGTCATTTGAGTAACAATGAAGGAAAATTATCTGTGTTAATGTTTTTGTGTACAGATCACACCCACTTTTTATTCCGCTATCATGATGGCTCAGCCTGTTTTCTTTATTCTCTTCTGTTCCAGAATGACTCGTGGGGAAAGCAGTATTCATATGCACTCTTCAAAGCCATGAGTCACATGCTGTGCATCGGGTATGGAGCCCAGGCCCCAGTCAGCATGTCGGATCTCTGGATTACCATGCTGAGCATGATCGTTGGGGCCACCTGCTACGCCATGTTCGTCGGCCATGCCACAGCTTTAATCCAGTCTTTGGATTCCTCCAGGCGGCAGTATCAGGAGAAGGTAATTCGTTTTATCACTAGTATCTTCAACCAGCTCGTTTGTAAATCGAGTTAATATTGTTCAGGTAACTAAATTCTTACTGTATCAAAAATATAATGAAATAAAATGTACAAATCAGGAAAACAATCTATTTTGATATTTTGTAGTTTCCCCAAGATGCTTGTGGTAGCTGTCATTTGTTTCCAATTTCTTTCTTGAGTAGCACTTTTTAAAAAAAAATCTGAATTCACATCCACAGAAAAAAATAATTACATGTTTGAGAAGGCATGAAGCAGATTTGAAGTATTACCATCCATCATGCTCTATCATATTTCAACAGTTAAGGTAATATGCAGCCTTCTCTAGTATATGTTAGAAAAATACGTTAGCGATTAAATGTAACTAGGCAGCCATTGTGTATGTGCCTCTGTGTTTCTCTGCATTATAATCATAATTTATATTATAACCCATATGCTTTGCTGAACATATGTTGCTCTTCTGTGTAGATAAGTCACCACACCCTCTAGTCTTAAAAATGCATATTAACAGCTGCTATCATATGTTCTTAAGCACAATGTGTTCATTAAAATAATTGCTGCTCTAAACTTCTTTCAAAAGAGAGAGGAAAAGTAAATGTATGCAATAATATATTCACTGGATTATTTTTCATGTGCTGAATTATTTGTCTGGGTCTGAACCTTGGATAACCGGACAGTACATGTATATTTAACCAAATATCATTAACTTTCGGACAGATAAATAAGAATATTTCATAACTGAAGGAAGGATTTATAATGTAGAAGTTTGATTTAACATGATGGAGTATATACTGTATACTGCACCAAAGAGCATGTCTGCAAGTAATGATTAAAATAGTTCTAGAATACTTCTAGTGAGTGATAACAGGCTAGACTCATAACTACTTACAAAATAGCCGAAGATTGTTTCAGTTGTTTTATTTACAGAAGTTTTCAACCCTATAATCACACAATAGGAGAAAAGGATCCCAGAGTCTTTATTTCCCTTGAATGTAATTACACTGCCACCAACTACTGGAATGAGCAAGTTGGTATTTTATTACTGAAGTAATGAAAAGATGAACCACCAAAATTGCTTCAAGGTACATTTTAAAATAAAGCCTTCAATTACATTGGAAAGAACAAAGCACATAGTAAGGGAGAAGAGACTTTATAGAATGGTGACTTTGACTAAAAATTATATACTCAAAGGAATTTGGGCAAACTTTATGGGGATTTAAGACAAGACTACAACAAGGTATATGTTTCTATTATACTGTTTGTTCTCTTCCAGTTGACATTGCTTTAAAAAAAAAAAAAGCTCTTTTCCCATCTCCTTTTTGTCTGCATTATTGGTACTATTTTTCTTAAAAACAAATAAATCTTCAATTTCCAGTATTGCGTTTATTACCATTGTATTGCATAATAAGTGAATTCACTATTTTTATGTTTTTAGACCTGCTTTATAATCCAAGTATAACTTAGAAACCCAATGCCTATGCAATTATAAGCAAAGATATGATGCCTGCAATATTTCAAGTTATCAAGTTCTTGATATTACAAAGAGCTTAACAGAGGGCAAGCATACTGAGGTAATCTTTTACTTTCTGGAGCAATCTAATCAGGATGAGCTGATTATAAGTATATATATGGATTTTCTTATTCTGGATGTTTCATATAAATGCAGTTATGCAATATATGATCTTTTTAGTGTTTTCAAGCTTCATCCAAATTGTATCATGTGTCAGTGCTTAATTACTTATTTTGGCTCATTAATATCCCATTGTATGGATATATCAGCATTTTGTTTATCTTTTCTTCAGTTGATGGACATTTGAATTGTTTCCTCCTTTCACTGTCATGAATAGAGCTGCTATTAACATTTGAGTACAAGTATAATTTGAATATCTGTTTTCATTTTGTTAAGGTATATACCTAGGAGTGGAATCGCTGGGTTATATAATAATTCCATGTTTAACTTTTTGAGGAACTGCTTTTTTTGTAGCTAATATTTATCTTTGGGTGTATTGGAACCATCTGCCATGGATGACTATAAAATGAATATTGATATTGTTTTCACTGCCATATACCCACTAATAACATATTTTTGATGGAAAAGTGAGCACCAGTACATTTTATAGTAGCTATTCAGAATCCACTGGTGTTCAGCCCACATAATCAGACCCAGAATTCACACCTAGACATAACAATCTATTGTCTCTTCATTTGCCATACTACTGGGCTCCAGTGAAACTTTCGATCAAATCTAGTCTACTGCAAGTCATCTGGCCCACTGCGTATGTCTGGAATCTTAGAGTTATTTAATTCTACCTTCTTAGGGAACATCTGTTCATTTGGGTTCTCCCAGCCGGAAGTTGTCCTATCATCCTAAGCAGCAACAGTAGATCCTCTGATTATGAGATCTTTACCTACACAATTTACCAATGTTACTAATCTGGCAGTAGGGTATAATCATCATCATCATTTGCTCTCTTGACCAAAAAAATGCAATGATTTTCACAGTATAGCATTGCAGATTAAACTCTGACTTGAATCACAATGTATGTTCCTGATTTCATGGGTCATCATGTTTCATGTTCAATGACAATTCAGACAGCAACGTTTTCCCCTTCTGTCAGTTATGGAGATTTCATAGTTTAAAACCGGTGGCATTTAAAATGTGCCTCTCTTGACGCTCTGCTCTGGGTTCCTAGCTAGCTTCATACTTTCTATGACTGGTAGACTGAGCAAGCTGAACTTCAGTAATAACCTAAAGTAATTAAATCATATTTTTTGGTTTTCAATTCTGGTTTTAAATTTATTTAGTGAAGGTCATCTTTTCTGAACAAATAAAATCCCTCCCCCAGAACTTTTTGAGGCTAGAAGCCAGAAATAAGGAAGGTAGACATAGTCCACAGGCTCTCTTTTCTCTCCTGTCAGAAGACTTGAGGAGCTACTGTTTGCCTTCAGAGAGAAGACACAGCGGGGAGGAAAAGGAAGGGAAAAGGCAGTTTTAACACCTGCTACGTGTGTGAAGTTAGTGTCCTTTGGTGGGAATGGCAAATGATTAAAGCTGATGGTTCGTTTATGAGATCCTTTGGACTCTTCAGGTAACACCCACTGAGTCTCTCTCCTATTCTTCCTAGATGAGGTCCTGCAAATTGAGGAGTTATCTCCAGGTTCTTTCTGCTCTGGGCTTCTTGCTCTGCCAGGCGGTACTCTTGGACAGGACCCAAGATACAATGCTGGCCCCGCTGTATGACTCAGATCTGGTCCACAGAAAAGCACCCCTGCATCCCTCCCTCAACCCATCCCTCAGTACTCACCTGCCTCCACACCAAAGCGATGAGGAGCCTGTGTCTAGCCTTCTCCAATTCCTTGGTAGGCGTTAGACCCTGTCCACAAGTTATTTATGTGTTCTCATATGCAAAACAAAACCCAGATCCATGTGTCCCAACTACGTGACCTTAGTTCAGAGATCCCCAAGTGGTTTTCTTGAAGCTGTACTCCCAGGTCATGTGTTAGAAGGTTTAGAGAGCTGGCAAAGGGACTCATAGCACAACAGTTACACTCTGAAGAAATCCACTCACTAATCCCATCAGAAAAATTCTCCTCTACCTTGTGCACTGCTGTAGAACTTTGATACCTCCGCTGTAGAACTTTGATACCTCCGGGAGTCTGGCTCCTTCAATCACCATTTACATTTGTAAACCAGTATTTAAGAGACAACTTTATACAGGCTGTTAGTAGTCAAGTTCTGGCAGAGTTAAAGTTATATGCAGATTTTCGACTATGCGAGGGGGTCAGCACCCTTAACCCTCACTTTATTTCAGAGGTCAATGCTATAAATAATCGTTTCCTGGCCAAATAAATTTGGAATTGTCGACTGAAAAAAATGCATCAAGGTGCTGTTTCTGTGGATAAGTGTGTGCACCCTGAACATTTAACTTCTTGTGTTTGCCTTCTGTGCCAAACCCCCTTGAATTGTAATTGATTAGAATGCACTTTGGAAAACATCTTTCTAGACAAACTCCCCAAAATGGATATTCCATTTTTTTTAACTGACCCTGGGTGGTTACACCCTTTTCTAGATATGTCTGCAGTTCATCTCATCTTCAGGAGACGAAACTATTTTTGATCATCCTTTGTCTTTATACTGCTGCAACTTAGTGCTTATGCTTGGGCAGCCCTGGGGAACCTACCACTATTTTTAGATTCTCTTCCCTGTCATACAATTATAGTAATAGCAGCTTTTAGGTGTGCAAGAATTTTAACACAATACACAGTATGAATTTAGAATAAGAGATTTCCAACTCACCTTGGTATACTTGATGTACGTGAAAGGCATTTTTTTAAAAGATATGTGTTCAGCATCATGATCAGACTATTACATTTAGCAATCAACAGCATGGGTCCAAAAAAAAACCAAAAACCAAAAAACAAACAAACAAAAAAACTGCATTAAAACCCTTTGCTGAGAAGCTTTACATTTTCCACAGAACAGAAACTAAAATAACCTGTTAGTCACAAATACAGCCCTTGAATTTTTTGCCCATACACGTGAGTATTGTTTAAAACATGTCTTCTTTGTAGCAGCTAGGTGGTGCCACCCCTATGCTTGGCTGAGTTCACAAATCTCTTGTAACCTGTAGCTTCCCTGTCGCTCTCCTCTCCTGCTAAGCCTTGTTCCCTGGCAGTAATGAAAACCTTCTGCCACTGTCATAGTTAGTGCTGCTGCTGCTGCTGCTGGAAACACCATAGCCACCTTGGTTTCCTGGTTTGCCAAAGTATTGGCCTCCACCACAAGGGCCAGAGTTTCTGCCTCCAAAAATTTCCTCCTTTCGTGGGTCCAAAATTTCAAGATTGATTGTTATTATTGCCAAAATCATTATACCTTCAGTCACCTCCAGAGTTGCTGCCATCATTACCAAATCCATTATAGGCATTCCCGCTGCCATCGTATCTGCCACCGCCTGAATAGCCACCAAAGCCAACTTGCCCACAGAAGTTTCCCCCACAACCAAAGCTATCATTCCATCAAAACCTCCATGACCACCGCCAAAGTTTCCAGAACCACTTCGATCTCTTGGTTGGCTGAGGGCCTAGCCATCTCCAGCTTTCTCTTGCATAAGGCTTTCCTTACCTCACAGCTGTGGCCATTCACAGTGTGGTATTTTTGAATGACAATCTTGTCTACAGAGTTGTGGTCATCAAATGTTACAAAAGTAAAGCCACTCTTTGTGCTACTGTCAGTCATGATTTCAATCACTTCAGTTTTCCCATACTGTTCAAAATAGTCTCTTAGATGGTGTTCCTCGGTGGCTTCTTTAATGCTACCAACAGACATCTTCACAGTTTAGTGGGCACCAGGTCTTTGAGAATCTTCTCTTGAGACAACCCTCTTGGTTCCACACTCTTCCATCCACCTCGTGTGACCTTGTATTCATGGCTGCAGCCACCTCCTCCGCAGGGGCATATGTGACAGACCCAAAGTCTCTGGAGCGCTTGGTGTTTGGATCTCTCATTACCACTCGGTCTATAAGCATTCCCCATTGTTCAAAACGGGTCCTCGGGTATTGTGCTAAGCAAAATAAGTTGATCAGAGAAAGAGAATTATCATAGGATAATTTGATATGTGGAATTTGAGAAACAAGGTGGAGGATCATAGGGAAGAGAGGAAAAAATGAAACAAGATGAAACCAGGAAGGGAGACAAACCATAAGAGACTCTGAGATTCAGTCAGGAAACAAACTGAGGGTTGCTGGAGTGGAAGGGTTGGGAGGGATGGGGTGTCTGGGTGATGGACATTGGGGAGGCTCTGTGCTATGGCGAGTGCTGTGAATTGTATAAGACTGATGATCCACAGACCTGTACCCCTGAAGCAAATAATACATTATATGTTAATTTAAAAAATAAGTGAAAATTTAAAATATAAATAAATAAAATAAAATGGTTCCTCAGACTCTCAGCAGTTGTTTTCAAGCTCAAACCCTGTGACAAAGAGTTTCCAAAACTGTTCAGTCTCTTCGGGGGCCTCTGACTTAGACATGACAGCGGTGGGAAAAGAGACTTCAATGATGCTTACTCGGCAGCATCCGTGGACAGAAAGCCATGAAAGATTTTTAATGTATAGTTTGAATCTGACCCAAGAATAACTCTAATTATATGAGGAAATTATCAGATTGAAATACCTTTATATACTGAATAGCTTCCTAAATCCAGGAAACAAAGTGTATAAGTCCAAGACAAGTGAAGGAATGATTTTTTTTTTTTTAATAGACTGTGCTTGTTGATGGTAGAGCACATGGCAGTGAGCCAGTGCTACTCCAGGCTTCAAATATTGATTATGTTCTATAAAATGTTTAAAATGTCATATTCTCAATTTAAAATGATAGGAAATTTAAAGGCTAAATTATCCAAAAGAACAATGATAAAATTTTCTTCATCTCTGCAAGAGCTTCTATGATGCTCATTAAAGGCCCTTTGGAATAAGAAGGTATGGTTTAATATAAGTAATCTCTCAATCATAGAAGCGAGTTGTAAGTAATCCTGTATGAAACTACATCAAATTACATATTTTGTGTAATCATACCTAAAACATAATATTCTAAATCTCGTCACTCCAGGCAAATATTTTTTTCTTGGTTTTAGTTAAAAATCCATAGAACCTTATTCTTTCCTTGTAAATGAAGAACTATAATCAGGACTATTGTATTTCTTATTCCATAGAAATCTTTTTTTTCTCTTTTTTTTTCTTTTTTAATCAGTTTAATCTTCCAAATTTGTATAAGCTCATGGTATGACCAGAGACAAAAAGCTAAGCCCAAGACCTGCTCTCATTTTCAATCCACTGAAATATCATTTGCAATAAAGGATTTGATTTCACATCAGTTAAAATAAAGTTATTATGGTTAATATAGACATTTTCTTGGTAATATGCCCTTCAAAAATAATTTGAGTAGAGGAAGAATGATGCCTAATCAACTTTTAAACTCTTATGGATCTCTCAACCAAACCTCATTTCCAGCCAAATAATTATTGTTCTCTCAACAAATCAAATGAGTCTGACTTGCTACACCCTTCACCCTATCCCTTTGTATAATTTTACCCCTTTCACTGTTTACATAGGTTGTGCCCTTCCCTTTGGAGGGCTGTGAGATCTTCTCTGATTGTCTCAACTATAGTAATCTATTTTTTGTGTATATTTTATCTGTCCAGAAGAGGTTAAGCACCATAGTGGAAACACCTGTGTCTCAGCTACTGTGTCATTCAGCCCTTGTACGTAGAAACCTCGGTATTATGATGCTGAGGATATAGTGGCAGTGAGGATCTAGAATGTTTATTGGTCCAACCTTTATGCTAACATAAATAGAAATAACAGTTTATAATTTGAACTTTTCAGAATGCTGCCACATAAGTATACATGAGCACATCTTTTAAAAAATGTTATTTATTTACTTGTAGATAAAGATACTGCCTCACATGTTACAGCAAGTACTTGCTTATGTATTGTATATACTTATTTAGCTTAAACACTTGTAAAAACTTAATTTTCAATATGCTTTACCCTCTGGAATTCTGAGACTGATTTCTCTGTAAGTAAAAGCTATATTATGAAAATGCCTTTCGTTAGGGCTGACACAATTTGTTAGTTTCCGGGTTGATCAGTATTGTGTTCTCCTTTAGGATGTGATGGAACCCATCGTCCAAATAGATGGATGGGAATGCTTATCACTGCTGTCATGTAATTCTGAGTCTTTAAAAAAAAAAAAAAAAAAAAGACTATGACCAGAGCAAAGAGAAAATTCAGAGTAGTGACTATGATAGTTTGTAGGTAATTCTATTATTCGGTTAAAAGAAAAGAAGAGCAATTATGTCCTGCTTTCTTAACCTATCTTCATTTAGTCAGTTGAGTTGCTAATTTGATTTACTGATTTTGTAGGTTATGTTAGTATCGGCCTTCAGAAAAGCAAAGAGACCTTGAAGTTAAAATGATCTTGACCTTGGAAAATCAAATTGACCCAATGCTTAAATTAAAAATGGCTCGATGCCTTCATTTTGATTGGGAACATTTTTAGGGGGAAGATGTAGCTCTAAAATCCATGTGCATTCAGCAAAATGTTTCACTTGCTTTTCTTCCTTATTCGTAAAGGCTTTCTTCCTTCCTTTACAAATGAGAATGCCATGAGCACAACTCCCACATGGTTCCTTAATTAGTCAGAAAGATTTCCAATTCCGCTATACCATATACTTTTGCCTCCCAGGAGCTGAATTTAACGTACTCTTGTATGTTAAAGTGGTAGTTCTGCCAAATGTTTTCAGGCCAAGGAGATCCTACGACTGGGACTATCTTCGAGATTTTCTCCTAGGAAAACAGCAGGGCAGTAGCCCTTGGGTTAGCTTCATGTGGCCACTTGAGCTGCTAACAAATCGGGCTCGTGGCAGAATGATAATGCTTCCCATTTTCAGCTGAGAAAAAATGTTCTTATGTTAACTAAGTATTGTAATAAAGATAGGGACAGGTAGAGGGAGGGCTTTGGAGGCTGTTAGTTTAATGAAGGTGAAAAATAGAATTTTGCCACTTGTAAATCTCTCATACCACTGATTTCCAACCAACCTTTGTATTTTAATATATCCCACTGAGAAATATGGTATTCCTTTTCACTCAGTGATACTTTCTGTAGCAATATTCTACGTGAGAGGGTAAAATTTCCCATATCTTTATTGTTAGTATTCATGGTTTCAGGACTATACAAAGTGGTAAAAATTGGTTCTCAGCAATATTTCATCTAATTCTTTGCAGTTTACGTTTATCATTTATTGATCATATGACAGCCTCTTATAATAGCTCTAAAGTAGAGTTGCATTTTCTACCATTTTTCTTTTCTGATTGATCTATTGACTTAATTTTTTAAGAATGTTTGTATTTTCATTTGAATGTACTCCCTGAATCTCTCTTTCAAGTGTTTTGCTGTATTATATTTGTTGCCCCTTATATATCATGAGACATAAATACACTATTAAGCACTTTCACGGGGCAGAAGCTTGGTTACCAGGGACCCACTAATCTGACAAGAATGCACAGTGAATAAGAATTACTGAATGGAACTTGCATTTGCTTAGTCAGGTCATTGGGACCCTTTGAAAAAGGCTTTGAAGAATGCAGGGGAAAAAAATCAGCAGGTAGTGATAGTCACTATGAGACCAATGTCCCAGAGAAGACCGCTAATTTTGAGAAGACTCCTGGCAGACAGGAATAAAATGTGCAAACGCCCAGAGGTGGGTGTATGTGGGAATATTGAATTGTCTAATTTGAGTAAAGCAATAACTACCTTGTTGGGGAAACTGTGAAATAAGATTGGGTTATGGTCCACCTACAATAGTTTTGAATGTGGGAATGATGGGATTATACTTTGGGAAAAGGATATCCATTGCAAAATTTTAGAAAAGGATATAGTAGTTGAAGCTGTCTTATAGGAAAATAAATCACAGCAGTCCATGAGATATGGTGTACCCTTGACGCAGATCGTAAAGTTCCAAGATCAAATAGATCACTTCAGAAATGCTTACTGATAGATTAACACAACATGTTAAACAGGACAGGAATTGTAAGTAGATAGGAACACTCTGGTTAATAAACCCACTGGAAATGACCTTCTTTATAAGGAATCATGATCCAAATAGTCTTCAGAGATAGCTTTCATGTGAGTCAGATCTCAAATCCATTTAATCCATTAAATGCATATTTACTAAATGCTTACTATGTGTCAGGTCTGGTACTAGACGCCAGGCACACAATGTAGGCAAATAAAGATAGTGCTTTCCCTCATCAAGACTCTTGTAGTATAGTGGGCGGGAGAGGAGGGACATGACACCCAGAAACAAGATCTGTAGAAAACAGTCAGTTATACAAATTGTAAAGTGCTGTAAGAGAAATGTAAAGACATGATAAGAGATTTTTAGGACTTTGGCTTAATTCATATGAGATGTAGTGAGGGTGGGAGAGGAGAAAAATCGATATTTAAGAAGAAACCTAAGAATGAGTAGAAGGGAGATAGTGAAGTGACCAGCATGGGGAAAAGCACTGAGGTGTGAAAAAGTTTGCCATGATTCAAGAACAGACAGGAAAGTGTGATTAGAGCTGAGGAAAGTGAAGCTGTTCGGGATGAGACTGGAAAGCTTAACTTGTGTCGGATTATGTGGAACAGATTAGGTGGAACCTCATAGGCCTTCTTAACCATGTTGTACTGTAGCCCAACTGCTATGAGAGTCTAGTAAGAATTTGATGCAGAAGAGTTACATTAGATAAGATTTGAAATTTTTAAGAGTGTCCAGTCAACAATGTATGTAATAGATTAAAGGAAAGCAAAAATGGCCAGGTGTTTTTTGGCATTAGGCAAATGGGCTAGTGCGAACTTACAAAGACCCAAGTAGGATTTCAGTTTTATTAGTTGAAATATTAAACAAGGTGGAAATATTAAACAGGCCATTCCAGATTGAATAAATACCACCTATGGCAAATGCTGAACTGTTTTAAGGACATAAACAATTCAGTGACCCAAAGAACTATATGATTTTACTAATAAAACTATATGATTTTACAAAGAACTATGATTTTACTAATAAAATAACTATATGAGAGATGAGAAGCCACATGAGTGGGGTGGCACTGTTTTAGATGGCCATTTTTATTATTTTTTTTTTTTACTTACTTTTTTTAAAAGATTTTATTTATCTATTAGAGAAGGAGAGAGAGAAATCAGAAGTAGGCAGAGAGGCAGGCAGAGAGAGGGGGAAACAGACTCCCCGCTAAGCAAGAACCTGCCTTGGGCTGGATCCCAGCCTGAGACCATAGCTTGGACCAAGGGCAGAGGCTTAACCCACTGAGCCACCCAGGTGCCCCTTACTTATTTATTTTGACAGAGAGTCAGAGAGAAAGAGAGAGAGAACATAAGCAGGGGGAGCAGGAGAGGGAGAAGCAGGTTTCCCGCTGAGCAGGAAGCCAGATGTGGGGCTCGATAGCAGGACACTGGTAATATGACTTGAGCCAAATGCAGATGCTTAATGCATGAGCCACCCAGCTGCCCCAAGATGGCCATTTTTAATACCGGTTCTTCCAAAACTTTTTCTCCACTGTCCCTCAAACTTTAATATGCATCATAATCACCTGGAGAGCTTCTTAATACACATCTGTGGGCCCCATTCCCAACGTTTCTGATTCATTAGGTCTAGAGTGCCTGAGAATTTGCATTTCCAACAAATTTCAGTTGCTGCTGCTGCTGCTGCTGGTCCAAAAACTATCCTTTGAGAACTACTGCCCTAGAGTATTGTTCTTATATGTGTGTTTTAAGCTGTGCACAGACATGTCTGTCTTCTAGCTCATGACCAGGAAGGGAACATGGAGAACACACATCACATCAACTCGCTGCATTGATGAGAGCTTCGTTATGTTCTGCTTGAGGAGGCTGAGAAACATAATCTAGCTGGGGAGCTCTTTGACCAGCAAACAACTCAATACATGTAGAAAAGGCAAAGAACAGACTTAGGTGGGAGTCTTATTATTCCTGCCATAAATACTACAGCAAAAAATTGGGCAGAAAAATGCTTGGTATTTTCTAGGAAACTGATAAACTTTGGATGGGTCATGGAGTACTTGAAAAACAGTGGTGGATATGAGACCTAAAGTCATTTGTGTTTGGTTTGGTAGGCAATGAAGAGCCATAGAGACTTTGAGTTATATGGCCTGACTCTACAAGAACTTAGACAATAGAGAATGGGGCAAGAAGTGATGGGGGAATAAAATGGAGGGAAGAACCTATGTCTTCCATTGAGCCATCTGTTAGTAAACTTGGACTGCATTACCGAGAATGCTTCTTACGCATTCTGTCTTATCTATCAGATATGGTGAGGTGTCTTTAAAACAGTAATGGACTGTATACTTTTTATTAACAAAGATATCACTGTTATAAGAAAAATCTCTTATATAGTTATGTACCAATAATTTTGTTTCCTCAGACTTTTCAATTGTGATCTGATTATTCTGAATCACTAACATGGATTTTCTGTCATTTTCAATGAAACAAAAAATGTGTTTTGTATAAAACAAAATGATGTCAGATTTACCATAATGTTATAATTCACTCTCTAAAGTCGTTTTTTTTTTCTCTCTGAAGAATGTATGAAATGAGATAAAAATTCATGGATTTTGTTGTTTTGATTAATTTGAATCCCAGTACAGCTAACATACAGTGTTACATAAGTTTCAGCCATACAATACAGTGATTCCACAATTCTGTACATTACTCAGTGCTCAAAATGGTGAGTGTGCTCTTACTCCCTTCACCTGTTTAATCCATCCACCTACCCTCCACTCCTCTGGTAGGCACCAGTTCTCTGTAGTAAAGAGTGTGTTTCTTGGTGTATGTGTGTGTGTGTGTGTGTGTGTGTATGTGTATGTGTGTGTGTCTTTCCCTTTGCTCCTTTGTTTTGTTTCTTAAATTCCACATATGAGTGCAAATAAAAATGTCTTTCTCTGACTTATTTCACTTAGTATTACTCTCTTCTAGTTCCATCCATGTCAGTGCAAATAGCAAGATTTCATTCTATTTTATGGTTGAATAATATTCCATTAAATTATATTATACACTATATATATAATTTCTTCTTTACCCATTTATCAATCCATGGACACTTAGACTACTTCCATACTTTGGCTATTGAAAATAGTGCTGCTGTAAACATAGGGGTGCATGTATTTCTTTGAATTAGTGTTTTTGTATTCTTTGGGTCAATACCCAATAGTGCGATTGCTGGGTCATACAGTAGTACTATTTTTAACTTTTTGAGGACACCCCATACTGTTTTTCACATTGGCTGTACCAGTTTGCATTCCCATCAACAGTGCATGAGTGTTCCTTTCTCTCCACATTCTTGCCAACACTTGTTATTTCTTGTGTTTTCAATTTTAGCCATTCTGACAGGTATGAGGTGATATCTCATTGTAGTATTGGTTTGCATTTCTCTGATGGTGAGTGATGGTGAGCTTCTTTTCATGTGTCTATTGGCCATCTGTATGCCTTCTTTGAAGAAATGTCTGTTCATGTTTTCCCCCTTTTTTTAGTTGTATTATTCATATTTGGGGTGTTGAGATTTTTAAGTTCTTTATATATTTTGGATACTAACCTTTTATTAGATATGTCATTTGCATTATCTTCTCCCATTCTGCAAGTTGTTTTTTCATTTCTTTGATTGTTTCCTTTACTGTGCAGAGCTCTTTATTTTGAAGTTATCCCAATAGTTCATTTTTGCTTTTGTTTCCCTAGTTTCAGGGGACCTGTCTAGAAAAAAATCTGTCAAAGAAATGATTGCCTGTGTTCCTTTCTAGGATGTTTATGGTTTTAAGTCTCACGTTTAGGTCTTTAATCCATTTTGAATTTATTTTTCTATATGGTGTAAGAAAGTGGTCCAGTTTCATTCTTTTGCTTGTAGCTGTCCAGTTTTCCCAACATCATTTGTTGAAGGGAGAGTTATTTTCCCTTTAGATATTTTTTCTTGCTTTGTTAAAGATAAATTGACCATATAAGTCTGGGCTCATTTCTGGGTTTTCTATTCTGTTCCATTGATCTACATGACTGTTTTTGTGCCATACCATACTATATTAATCACTACAGCTTTATAATATAGTTTGCAATCTAGAATTGTGGTGCCTCTAGCTTTGCCTTTCTTTTTCAAGATTGCTTTGGTTATTGGGGGTCTTTTGTGGTTCCATATAAATTTTAAGATTGTTTATTCTATTTCTGTGAAAAATGCTGTTGGTATTTTGATAAGGATTGTGTTAAATGTGTAGATTGCTTTGGGTAGTATAGACATTTTAATAGTATTTGTTCTCCTAGTCCATGAGCATGGAGTGTCTTTCCATTTCTTTGTGTCACCTGTGTTGATTGTTACATCACCTGTGTCTTGTGCGTGATTTTATTTATTTGAGTCATTTCTCTTCTTTTCTTCATAAGTCTGGCTAGAGGCTTATCAATTTTATTACTTCTTTAAAGAACCAGCTCCTGTTTTCATTGATCTGTTCTTTCTGTTTTTTTTTTTTTTTAAGTCTCCATATGATTTATTTCTGCTCTAATCTTTACTATCACCTTCCTTCTGCTAGTTTTAAGTTTAGTTTGTTCTTCATTTTCTGTTTTCTTTAGGTTAAGTTTAGGTTGCATATATGAGATTTTTTCTTGCTTCTTGAGGTAGGCCTGTATTGCTATAAATTTCCCTCTTAGAACTGCTTTTGCTACATACCAAAGATTTTGGATCATTGTATTTCATTTTCATTTGCTTCTATGGATTTTTTAAATTTCTTCTTCGTGCATATTTGAGATTTTTTCTTGCTTCTTGAGGTAGGCCTGTATTGCTATAAATTTCCCTCTTAGAACTGCTTTTGCTACATACCAAAGATTTTGGATCATTGTATTTCATTTTCATTTGCTTCTATGGATTTTTTAAATTTCTTCTTTTATTTCCTGGTTGACCCTTTCATTGTTTAGTAGCATGTTACTTAATCTCTATGTATTTGTGGTCTTTCCAGGTTTTTCCTTGTGGTTAACTTTTAATTTCATAACACTGTGGTCAGAAAAGATGCATAATATGACTTTGATCTTCTTGAATTTGTCGAGACTAGTTTTGAGGCCTAGTATGTGATCTACTCTGGAGAATGCTCCATGTGCACTTGAAAAGAATGTGTATTCTCCTGTTTTAGGATGTGGTGTTATGAAGATATCTGTTAAAACCTTTTCTTCCAGTATATCATTCAAAGCCATCATTACCTTGTTGGTTTTCTGTTTACATGACCTGTCTGCCCGTTGATGTAAGTGGGGTGTTGACATCCCCTACTATTATTGGATCACTATCGATTAGTTCCTTTATGTTTGTTATTAACAATTTTATGTATTTGGGTACTCCTGTTTTGGGTTCATAAATATTTATAATTTTTATATCTTCTTGTTGGATTGTCCCTTTTATGATTATGTACTATCCTTCTTTTGTTACAGTCTTTGTTTTTAAAGTCTATTTTGTCTGTTATTAGTATTGCTACTCCATCTTTTTTTTGACATCCATTTGCATGATAGATGTTTCTTCATCCCTTCTCTTTCAATCTGCAGGTGTCTTTAGTTCTAAAATGAGTCTCTCGTGGGCAGCATGCAGATGGGTCTTGTTTTTTTAACCCATTCTGACATCCTCAGACTTTTGATTGGAGTGTTTAGTCCATTTACATTCAGAATAATTATTGATAGATATGTATTTATTGTCATTTTAATACTTGTCTTGTGGTTGTTTCTGAAAATTTTCTCTGGTCCTTTCTTGTCTTTTTCTATTTCCTAGTTGCTGGTTTTCTCTGGTATGTCGTATCTTTATCCCTTCTTCTATCAATGGGCACTTGGGCTGCTTCCATACTTTGGTTTTTGTCAATAATGCTACTGTAAACATAGGGGTGCATATATCCTTTTGAATTAGTGTTTTCATATTCTTTGGGTAAATACCAAGTAGTGTAATTACTGAATCATATGGTAATTATATTTTTAACTTTTTATCTCCATAGTGACTATACTGGTTGCATTCCCACTAACAGTGCATGAGAACTCAAGAGTTTTGAACTTAGTAGATTGATAGTGTGAACTTCAGATACAAATTAAGTACTTCTACTATACAAATGAAGCAAGTCTAAACTGCTTTGATACAAAATATTTTCAACTTTTTCTGACTCTACCAATATTTTACTTAAAGGGTACAAACATATAATATAAGAGAGATGATTATATTTCACATTCACTGCTTCAGCTTTGCCAAGTAAAATTATCTTAGAATAATACGTTCAATTTAAAAGATTTCTTGCTGCCCTCCTACTTCACCAAGTTATTATTAAAGTTAATGAGCCAAAATTTTGGAAGTTGTTTAAACCATTGGGGAAAAGCCACTATTTAAAATACTTAGTATTAGCATATTTAATGAAAAATGATCTTCAGCTTCTGTACTGCAGTTTTATTAAGTGATATTTAGAGGGAATTCCAGATGTCTACTAAATGATACAAATAGATTATTTCCACTTTTTCCTCAGTGAGAATATATTGCTAGTCATAATAACTCCCTGAATTAAGATCCCCACTTGAATTTAGCAGAAAAGCAACATATTAGAAACAGATGCAGAGCTGCTAAATGTGGGTGCATGGAGAGGAAGGAGGAAAAACAACCTACAACAAGAGCAGAAACAGGAAAATGACAGAAACCACATTCCACAGCTAAAACGCCAGTCCTGTGGCACAATGCAGTGTAGAACCGGGTCTTGTGTGCCTGGGTAGCTTTCGACTGATTTAGAGAAGGCTCTGGTTGGAGGACTCCCATCCTGCATCTGGACTCCAATTTATTTTGATCAATTTCTAAAATGTATTTTTACTACAATGAGAGTTCCTTCTGTTTTGGTGGCATATGGCAGGCAGATTGTAAAGCTGAGCTGGTCCTGGAGACACGAGAGTTTTGGCTCACACATACTTGAAGAGGTGAGGAGGCTCTGAATCACATAATAATGGTGGCCAGAAAATAATGAACAGTTCATGCATCCTTCAGTAACAGTGAACAGTCTCAGACACAGCCACATGGGGCTCAGGTAGATGATAATTGTGGAATTTTGTTTTCCGGTATGCCCAAACTTACTTTCTTTAAAATTTGGATTCATCATTTAAATCCTACAGGTTTTTCATCCAGACTTTTTAGTAGTTAAAAACACACACACACACACACACAAAAAAAAAACCTTTAAAAAGATGGTAAAGATTGCTTTAAAATATCAGGAAATTTCACATTTGATTTGAGGGATGATTCTTCTGAAATATATTTAAATGTTTTGAAAGGGTAAAAGGGTATATGTCTTAATTGTCTGGAAGTTTTCTTTAATTGGAACACTGTTTCCTGATTGGATGACTCATTCATCCTGGCTTCCTGGCAAGATTACAAACTCCTAGTCATGCAGGCTACAGGAAGTTGTGCATTGGAGAAATCACAGAATTTTAAAAATTAAATTTATAAATCAGGTTTTTTAAAATAAATGATTCAGATGACAAGATTCTAACTTTAATAAATTCATAATGTTTTCTTTATGCAATCGCAATAACAATCCCTTCTATAGAAATCTGAAAAAAATCTAGCATAAATCATGCAGTACCACCACATTTTATAGAAATATAAAATACCCCATCTTCTGTCTCAGTTTTAGGTAATAATAAGTGAAAGCTGAATCTATGCAATTTTAAAGAATTATAACAAAGAAAATAATCAATATTCTAAGAATGAGTGTGCATGGGGCTCAACTGTATTAGAACATATCTATAAAGACATCTGTATTTTTTAAATCATTGTCTAGATAACTAATGCTGTATAGACAACATTAGCATAAATATTTTCTTAGCTTAAAAGATACTAGGTTACACTTTAATTTGTTGGTACTGGAAAGAAGGAAGAGTTTTCTGTTTAGGCACCCTTATTATGATTTTACTCTCAATTAATTTACATTTCAGAGATAAGAAGCCTGTGACCCAGGGAGATTAAATTATATTCCATATTCACACATCAAGCTAGCAGAGTGGCAAAGATACAAAGCAGCATTCTTATTTCCTAACCCAGTGTGCTTTGGAGAGATGCATAGGTAATTAAAGAGGATAAAATTATCAGGAGTATTTACCGGTCAGCCTTTGCATTTATCTTCTAACCTCTAAAAAGAGACCATATATCTGAAGACCCTGTTGTGAGCTAAATTACTATTCTCAGATTGTTGCTTTTATACAAAAAATTTTTTGAAAAAAGGAGTGATGCTCAAGTCAGAGCAGATTAATTACACTTTTCCTTGGTTGAGCCCATGGACTTGGTGAGCTAGACTGTAAGTGGGCACTGTATCCAGATATAAATAACTTTTCACTAAAAAATTACTTTGCCAGCGCAGTTTAGGTGCTTTCAGCTTTATAAATAGTGCATTTACACTTTAGAAAATCAATTTCCATGATTTTTATTGACAATAAAATAGTATCCCACAGATTTCATATTGTTGTGAAGTTTTTCTTTGACTATATTTAATGGAATATACACACCATTCAGATGTCTGAGGGTTATTAATAGCCCATCACATTCATCAATCAGGTTGGTCCACAAACCTTTTCATTTATCTAAAAGAGTATGTGCTTGGCACAGCAAGCAACTTTATAAAATCCCGAGTAATGCAGAGAGATCTAAAGGGAAACACGAGGGCATAATGTGACTGCTAAGCGTTTATCAATAAAATCTGCTAACAAACTTGTAGAGCAGTTACTTTTCTTATTGAATTGTTGGCAAAACTGTAATATAATTGGATTGTAAAGTTTATCTCACATGAAGATAGCATTTCACTGTTTTAGAACTTTGTACATGTTTCTCTGATAATTAAGTTTGGTTGTTTTTCTGAAGTAAAGTATGTGGAAATACTGCTTTGGTTAGTATTTTATTTTTGTATTTTCATATTAAAGTGTTGCTGGGAAATATTAAGTATTTTTAACATTAGCCTGAAATACCCATTATTTTAAATGAGTGAAAGTTAATAGTTTTCTTGTTACCTCATGAAATTTGAAAACTTGTTGTGGATTTTGATATTATGCATCCATATTTTAAAGTATTCTTTGTTTTTCAGAAAAATTAGTACAGAGAGTTCCAGTAATTTAAAAGAAGACATGGTGGCATTAAATGAACAAAAGGTCTAATGGCACAGTAATATGGAACAAATAAGCAGAATATTTGAGTGATATTGTTGGTTCTGGTATTTCCAGAATGATAGGAAGGGCACTGTAGGTTTGTTATTTGCTGTAGAAACTTATCTGACATTCTTAGCTTAGATTGGTAAAAGTTCTAAGCAATTCTCTGAGAATTTTTTCAGAAAAATATTGAATTATTGTTAAAGATACCCGGTTTCATGTGGAATATACCTTCTTGGTAGGCTTCAGTTCTTCATTTCTGCATCTGCTAACCCTATACATATTATTAAGAGTCTTGTATAAATTACTGTTAAGAAATCGTGTAAGGAATGTAGCTTTGTTCCCTTGAAAAGAGCTTTGCGATATCATAACAACGCTCTTCTAATGGAAAACACGGTATGATTCAGAGTAGCTGAAGATAGCTGCTAATAATTACTATGCTCACAGCACACTTATCTTGACTGTGCCATTTTCTCTAGAAAAGGAAATAACATTTAATATTTTCTAGTTTTACAAAGGGTAAGGGAATTAACCTCACTTTGAACAAGCAACAGGGTATCTTAATCTCTTAGTCTCAGGAGATTTCCTGTGTTATTTAAGTAACAAAAAAGATTTTCTTCAGATCCTCTGACACTGAAAGATAATATTACTATGTCTATGGTGTATAAAAGAAGCTGTAGATCTAGCAAGGACATTCAATGCAGAAAAAATTTATGGGTATTTTACCAGGCTTCAGAGTCATGAAATCTTAAGCTCTTTAATTTTTCTTACTTCTATGGTGAGATACATATAACACAAAAGTTACCATTTTAACCAAATTTTTCTATACTTAGGTTATAAACATGTTTAGTAACCCATAACCCAGCAATTCAGTCCCCATAATATCACTTCCAATATAACTTAAGTTCTTCCAGAGTGATTCTTCTTAGCATGCGCTAGATATCCATAACATATATAGAAAATAAAGAATTGCACCCTTCAACTCTTTGAGTTCTTGCTTTTTCTCATCATGATATATCTGAAGTACATTTTCGTATTTGTCTTTATTTGAAATTTGATTTTATTGTCCTAAGAACACTTAATATGAGAACTACCCTCAACAAATCTTTAAGTATAACAATATATCATTGTTGACTATAGATACACTGTTGTACAGGAAATCCCCAGACCTTACTCATCTTGCTTATCTTCGGTTTTTTGCTTGGTTGATGAATAACTCCCCTTTTCCTCCTCCCTCCAGGCCCTGCAACCACCATTCTCTTCTGTGGTTCTATGGATTTGACTCTATGACTGGCTTATTAAACTTATTAACCTTAACTAAATGCCCATCCATGTCTGTGCATGTTGTAGAATTTCCTTTTTTGAGGCTGAATAGTATTCCACTGTAGTGATACTGTTGATAGCCATTTTGCTGTCTCCACATCTTGGCTAGTGTGAATAGTGCCGCAACAACAGAGGATTGCTAAATCGCATCAGGATCGTGATTTTAATTGTTTAGGATAAATACCCAGAAGCAGAATGGCTGGATTATGTGGTATTTCTATTTTTAATTTTTTGACGAACGTTCATTTTTTTTTTTCATAGTGATTGCACCATTTTGCATTTCCCACTAACAGGATGCAAGAGTTCTGATTTATCCACATCCCCATTTGTTGTCTTTTGGTTTTTTTGTTGTTTTTTTGTAACAGTCATGCTGACAGGTGCGAGGCAGTATCTCCTTGCTGTTTTGGTTTGCCTTTCCTGGAGGTTTAATGCCAGTGAACATTTTCTTTTTCACCTGTTGGCCATATGAAGTTCTTCTTTGGAAATGTATCTATTCAAGTCCTTAGCCCATTTTTTAAATGGGCTCTTTGTTGTACTTACGTGGTTTGGGATTTTTGTTTTTAACAAATGAGTTGTAGAAGAGCCTTGTGAATCTATCTCACTCCTTTTATTTATTTTTTATTGTAGTATGCAGTCATTACCACTCTCTGTTTCTAAAACTTTTCACCATCCCAAACAGAAGCTCTGTACCCATTAAAAATTAACTTCCACCCATTCTGTTTGTTTCTATTATTAAATTTAAGGTACAGTTACATGTGTGCCATCAAGTAGTAGTTGAATAAATTAGCAGGCATTTCAATAAAGAAACGAAACCTAAGGTTTTATCCTATAGCCTTCTTGTGCTCTTTTTGGGAATATGTATTAGTCTGAGCTTTCCTCATAAACGTTATATAAATAGATAGTAATCACTATTTTTTAGTTATATTCTTTCCTCAACATTATATTTTATAGCAAATAAGAATATAGGAACTTTCATAAGACATTCATGGCAATCAAGAAATACCTTGTTGGGGTGCCTGGGTGGTTCAGTTAGTTGAACATCTGTTCTTGGCTCAGGTCATGATCCCAGAGTCCCAGAATCAAGTCCCACATTGTGGGTCTCTCTGATCGCAGGGAGTCTGCTTCTCCCTCTCTTTCTGCCCCTTCCTCTGCTTCCTTCTCTCTCGCTCACTCTCAAATAAATGAATAAAATCTTTAAAAAAATTTTTTTAATTAAAAAAAACCACCTTTTTGCTTTGGATTAATTATAAGGCTAAAAGTTTATTTATTTTTTTTATGGTATCATTTCAGATTTTACCCAGATTGTTCCCTTTTATTTCCAAACCAAAAGCAAGGTTACTTTGATTAATTCATCATTGATTGCTGTCTCATAGGATGTTTGAAAATAACTGCAAGTGAAACAAAATCTTATTTTTATCTATTTTGAAGAGTTATTTGTTCAGATTTGTTATCACTTTTTATGTTAAAGAATGAGTTCACTTGAGATAAAGGAGCCATGGTTAAGTTTAGCTTAATTTCAAATAGTTGATCAGAATTATACATAAAATAATAGTGTTTCAAACTTAACTAGAGTTCTCCCTTTTTTTTCTTTCCACCATTTTATGCTTTCACAATATGTCTGACAATACTGAAAGTTTCTTTAAGGCCAGAAAGGGTGATTTTATATTCTTTTTAATTCATATATCACCAAATAAATATGGCATTTGGTACATAGTTATCATGTGACATATTTCTTACATGAAAGGAATAAAATAAATGATATCTACATAGTTGCCTTTGGCCACTGAGATTATGAATTTAGAGTCTCTTTTCTATCTTAACTTTGGTCAAGTTTCATTTATCCCTTTTCAATTGAGACTCTTACAAACTAAAACCAGTTATTGCCCAGTACTTTTCTTGTTGAAATAATTTTCTCTTACTTTGTATGTATAATTATTTTTTACCTATATTTTAACACAAATTATGTGAAGAAGAGAGACATTTTACCATTGTAATGAAAATTTTTAAAGTAATGACCTAGAATCTGTTAGGTAATTTTCCAAATTGGTTCCATAAATTTAACTTGTATTTGGAAAAAAAATCAGATAATAAAATATTTTTGTGTGGCTTCAAATACAAACTCTAAAATCATTATACAGTTTTATTTTCAGTAAAAAGTATACTTCTAAGATACACAGTTCAGATACTATGTTAAGTGAATATTTTCATAAGTAATATTACAGATTAGGAGAAACATATCATAGAAGAATGCAGGAGAGAAAAAAACATGCCAGTGACCAACATTGTAGAATTAATCACTAGATGGATGGAAGGACAGATGGACATCAACTACTTAGAGAGCCCATTCAAAGAGAGGGGTTCTTAAGCTCCCACTGAGGGCTGAAGAACATGTTCTGATGTTGCCTTCCTTAGGAGGAAACACATAGTGTTGCTCCAAAAGGGAACAATTCTCCATCACTAGGGACGTTTTCTAAATGTCTCTACATGTGGTGTTAAGGAAATTGGTGTTCTAACTTATTAATTATTGCAGTTAACAAGGTTGTCTTAGTCTGTTCGTGCTGCTGTAACAAAATGCCATAACAGGGTGGCTTATAAACAACAGAAATTTATTTCTAGCTGTTTCTGGAAGCTGGAAATTTCAAGATCCAGGCACAGGCTGATTCAGAATCTGGTTAGAGTCAGCTTTCTGGTTCGTAGAAAAGGGCAGTGGAGCTTTATTGGCGCACTTTTATAAAGGCATTAATTCTATCCACTCACCACCCCCAAAGGTCCCATATCCTAATACCATCACCTCAGGGATTAGGTTTCAGCCTATGAATTTGAGGGGGACACAAACTTTCAAGCTATAGTTAAGAGTCATAAAAATTTGGTCCAAGAATTAACTTTTTCAAAGTACCAAAGAATAATAAAACATGCTGAATGGTATAGTAGCCATGGGAATAATGACAAGACACCACATTAAGAATTCAAAGACCTGGTTTTATTCCTGACATTTGCTAACTAGATGTGAAACTTGTGTAAATGAATCTGCCATTCTGGGCCTCTTTTCTTCATTTGTGAAATGAGAGGACTGGCAACAATTATCTCTGTGGTGCCCTCCAGCTCTGAATGTCTCCTTCTATACTAAATATATGTTAATCTCCCTGGGTTGATCCAAAAGGCACTTTAAATGTCTTTTAGGTCATCCTCATAAACATAATTCATAATGTATAATGCTGGTTGGGGATATAAGGTAAGGAAATCCTCTTTCTTAAAATTATCTGACTTCTTTTCTTCTTATAAATGACTTCCAGGGCTTATGCTAACAATTATTTTTAATATTAAATAAGATTTCTCTATATAACCCACTTGGGGGATTTTACACTACTAGCTTTGGATTTATAGCTACAACCTAGTTTGTTATGGCATTACACATTTATAGTAACACCCAATCACACAATCACACAGCTACCTTACTTGCAACAATCTCAAGTAGGTCAGTGACAAAGACAGAAATAATTAAGCTGAAACACGCTTGAGTCGTAGGGAATAAATATCAATATGTAGTTATAAAGAGTGTTTGCATTTCTTGCCATCTCAAATACTTAACATCTTTTTAACAGTTTTTAATAAAAGCCATTAATAGGGGCGCTTGGGTGGCTCAGTGGTTAAAGCCTCTGCTTTCGGCTCAGGTCATTCTCAGGGTCCTGGGATCAAGCCAGCATTGGGCTCTCTGCTCAGCAGGGAACCTGCTTCCTCCTCCATCTCTCTCTGCCTGCCTCTCTGCCTACTTGTGATCTCTATCTGTCAAATAAATGAATAAAATCTTTAAAAAAATTTTTTTTAAATTAAAAATTAAAAAAAATATAAGCCATTAATTTTGTTCTAAGTTACTTAGAGCAGCAGTCCAACAACTAAGGCTGTAGAGATTAGGTTGCAGGTGACTGTGTGCTAAACAGACATCCAAGTACTTGGAAAGTTATGGTTAAAAAATAAATCAGATCCCAAAGAAAGGAGCTAGAGAAACACCAGTAGCAGTAGGCAGGGCAAATTATTGGAAATCAACAATACTATACAATGTAGGAGCCTCTAAAATGAGAAGTGAAGTTAAGCAGAAGCCCTAGGAGAAAACAGTCCAGAAATATGGAAAAATGCTAGCAACATCTACTGTACTATCTATAGTATGGAAAATGTTATTCTTAGTGATCACCATGAATCATCAAGAACAATTTAAATTATGTTCAGTATGCTCTATTTACTCTGGCCATCAAGTAAAGGGTTTGAGAATGATTTAGAATCACAGAATTTTTGAGTTATGGAGTGCAGAGATCTCCAAATTTGAGATCTCTGGGGAAACAAAGAAGTATCTTCTCGTGTTCCATTTTCTTTAAAAGTTAGTGTTTATATAAATATGTTAATTTTGTACCCATTCATATTTGAGCTACCTTGGCCATCTTTCACAGGCATCTTTGTGCTAGTGTAGGAAATTGTTACTAACTAGGTTGGACATAATTTAGGATACTAATATTTATTTAGTACCACTCCATGTCCTATTGCAGTTTGTCCTTAAAATTATTCTGTGATTCCTGTTACACTGTTTTATTAGATAGAGAAATAAGAGATCAAGGGAGTCAAGTTTCTAGATCAAGTCTGTTGTAACCCCAAAGCAGCAGAGCTAAAATTTGAATTCAGATCTGTCTCCAAAGGGAGAGTTCTTTCTAACTATGCTGCCTTCCCTCCTAAAAAAAATCTTAAAGGAAAATGTACATATTGTCATTATCTTCAGTCCATGGACACTCTCTTTCTTAAATTTCATAAGACAAGTTCAGAAGTCATTTTTTAAATGAACACATTTGTTTTTATTGTTAATAATTAACAAATGCACATCTCAGCTAATCATGAACTGAAGAACAGAAGCTAGGTTCAAGACAAATGAGAAAGTGTCAAATTCTTTGAGTCTGAGTGATCTTTTATGTCTCTCAATGTATTTATTATTGGTTTCCACCATTTTCCTTGATCTATAGTTATCCAGGTTGCTTGAGCACGTTCCTTGATGCAGAGGTTACAGTTTCACAAGGCACATATTTATTGGGAAATGTTTTAATTTTGTGATCATCAAGGCTTCTATTAACTTGGCATCTTTCTCTCTCAAACTCATAGCTATTGTGTCAAGTTCTGCCTGGGACAGCAGAGCATGCTAAGTGAAATGCTGTCCTTCAGTTATTTTCTCTTCTAGAATAGCATTCTTGCTTTTTTCAACAAGTCTTCATGTGATGTATTTTTTCCATATTATAAACTCTTGGTTGTTTTCTTCTTATTTTATACCAGGAGTTTTCAACCTGGACTAAACATCTGAATCACCTGGAAGTCTTTACAAAATAATGTCAGGAAGTTGCAATGGGTTTTTACTGGCTTCATTAACAATGTGAAACACTTAATCCATAGAAAGTATAGGCATATGTTCTGTGTATGAAGAATATGGCTCAGAGTCATGGCTCCAGAGTGAAATTACTATATGGCCGTAGGCACGTTATTTCCCTCCTGTGATTCTCAATATATTCATGTAGATATAAACATAATCATATGTGCTCTCCCTGCCTCATGTGGTAGTTGGGAAAAACAAATGCTCTCGGTAAACTGTAAATCATTATAGAAATGTTATCCCTACTATTACCATCACTCACTAAATTTTAAAACATGTAGATTGCTTTCTTATAATTCCTGTTGTCCAGATGCCTTCTTATGCAATATGTGGCCTAACTTCTGCAGCCTTTTCTTACTTTTCTGGCCTTGAGATAGTCTTGTCCTCTTCATTATTTCTTTAGGTAAGACAGCCATAGAACTTCCCAACAAATAGGCATGTTTGTAAAGTGTCAATGAAAAGGATGAATGGGAGAATCCAAGTTATTAAATGTCCCATTTGGCTCAGTTACCACTCTACTGCCCTTTAATTCTTTTATACTCTATGCATAAAAAACAATATTTGCTCTTAACATTTTTATGTGTTTTATATTTAGCTAAGATCACTATTTTGCAATCAAAAGAATATTTTGCTAGTCCTACTCTGTCACTCATAATCTCTGTGGCCTAATAAAGGTGGAGAAAGTATTTGGGGAAAAAATAGAGGCATATGAATGTAATGAATAGTAAATATCAGTTTCTTATAGGAAGAAATAATTTTTAATTATAAAAACCTTCAAAGGGCAAGAAAAATCTCTGTGGATTCTACTATTTAAACATTTGATTTGTATTTTTATTTATAATCTCTGAAATTTCTCTTCCTTTTTCAAGATCTGATGGTAAAGAGATTGGTGAGAGAGATATAAACGATTTCAGTACTAACAGGTTTTCTAATCTGAACAGTGACATTGTGTTGGAGATGTGCTTGATGTTTTCTGAAGCACTAAAAATATTTGCAGTAGTATGAAAAAATTAAAGTGCTGGAATATTATTTTTATTTTTTATTTTTATTTTATTTATAATATATTATAAAAAATTATATTATATATATTATATATAGTATTATATGTATTATATAATTAAATATGTTATATATTATATTAAAAATATAAAATTATATATAATATTATGAAAATTAAAGTGCTGAATATTATTTTTAAGATAGGATAGTTGGCAGCTTGAATGAGTTTTTCACTTAACCCCTATATTTCAGTAGTTTGCTAATCCCAAGTTCATTTTCATTTTCAGGGTTTTTATTCCTACATTTTTTTAAAATTTGATAACATTAGAGAAGTGTCTTTGTTATTAATCAAATGGTGAATAGTTGGTTGTTTCCTATAAAGTTATATCTATTTGAAGAACAAAAACATTATTCTCTTTTTCACACTATAGTATTTTAATATATGCCATTAGCAGTGAAATAACCACAGTGCTGCATTTCTAAAGGAAATATAAATCTCATACCTTTTCACTTTTCCAAGTAAAAATTAACTATGAGTCTGTTTGAATTTCACCCAATGAGCATAAAATTTGCATCAGACATTGGGTTCTCTAGCACTGTATATTTCATCATTTTTACAAACTTGAAAACTTGATTGAACAAAATTTAGAGCTAAAATTCCATTACTAGAAATTGTCCTCCATCAGCCTCAGCTTAGCTTGAATATAATTAAATTTTGTTATGCTCGTATTCCAGAATGATCAGTTAAGTCAATTGTGAGCCTTACCAAGTACTATTAAAGCACAGAGAAATTTAAGCAAATACATTGCAGTGTTTGAGGGGTATAGACTAAACCCACATGTCTCAATATGAAAATTTATTTGAAAATTCTAATTTTATAATCTATTCTATAACTTATCTTAATATTATAATGCTTTAAATTTCTCACTGCTGAGGAAAATGGATGATGCGGTAGATATATTTATTCCTATCTTTTCTGATACTCTTGTACTCTCTCTTGTATTTCCAGGTTTAAGGTACCAATCAGACTGGAGCTCAGTGAGCAAAAGGGATAGTAATAGGGGAAGTAACACAAGACGGAGCCAAATATGGCCTTGTCGGTCATTGAAGGAGTTCTGCTTTCACTCTAAAACTGGAATACTTGAAAAGGTTTAAATAAAGACATGACATGACCAGGCTTACATTTTAAAAAGATAATACTGGTTCCTGGGTTGAGCTTAAATTATCAGCAGTCAAAGGTGAAGCAGAGAGACCATGTAGAAGGCTTTCAAAGTCATGCATGTAAGAGATGATAATGACCCAGACAAAGTCTGTAGGAGTGGAGATGAATAGGTGAATATATATGATGAATAGACGATTATGAATATATAATATACATATTATATAAATATATTTGTATAATATATACTTATAATATATTATAAAAGCAGATCCAGGAATATTACTCAGCAATAAAAAACTAAAGAAAATATCTACTGATATATACAACAACCTGGATGTATCTTAGAAACATCTTGCTCAGTGAAAAAATGTCAGATTCAAAAGATTTCATATGGTGTTATTCCATTTATGTAGAAGTCTAGGAAGGGAAAAACAAGTGACAGATCATTAGTTTTTTGGGACCCGGCATGCAGGATACCCACAAAGGAGGATGAGGGAACATTTTGGAGTGGAGGAAATTTCCTAAAATGGGCATGGCAGTGATTGTTCATGGAAATGTACATTTAAGTGTGAATTTTATTTTATGTAAATTATAATTCAATAAAGATGTAAAGGAAAAAAAATAAATGCTTTTGATAAAGTTTGCTGACAGCAGTGGTGTATGAAAGATAGAAATATGGCAAAACCAACTGCACTGTTTTTAGTCTCAGCTACTGGTAGAAAGTCATCATGATCTGATTTATAGAGATAAGACTAATATAGTAAAATGAAGTTTGGGGATAATATTTCAGCTTTGGATGTGTTAAATGTGAGATCATTATTACACATCCAAGTGTGGATATATTTTCTTTTGAAACAATTACCAATATTTTGTTCTAAAGCTGGGCCTTGCTTAAACAAGACCTTTATGCTTTTTCTCATTCTGTAGTGCTATACTTAGCACTGTCTTCTAATAGTATCTCCTTATTTTCTGGTAGGTATTTACCAAAGGTTAGTGTATTAGTTGTATAATGTAACTTCCCCATTGGATTAACACAGATATTTTAATTGTTCTGTGATGAGACTGCAACTGATCAATACTCTGGTCTGAAACATGGATTTTGACTGATTGTGTTTAATATATGCGTGTGCTGCTTGATAGGTACTGTAATGACATCAATTGTAATCTTGTGTTATATTGTGCCCTTAAAGAAAAATGTGCTTTTAATTTGTACAGACAGAATGATATATATTTTTTTACAATTTTTCACTTTTAAAAAACAAATCAATCCAAAGGAATGTAAATTTTAAGCACTTTAAAAGTTCCTTTCTTCATCAAATATGTTGCTTCTCCATGGTAATTTGCTGGTGAGTCATTAATTCGTTGTCTTCTTTTAATTATTCTCCAGATGATGTTTACTCATAGTAATTGTTGTGTATACTCAGATATTCAGTTGCTTTAATTTTGGAAAGCCATGGACAGTGAATTAGAAACAGTTGTGTTAAAAACAAACCAGAGAGACTTTTAAAAGTAAATCAAGCTGTTACTAATGCTAAGAGATATTTTGACCAGGAATAATGAAGAAAGATATTAGTGACACTTAAATGATGCCCTTAGTTTCAAATTATTGATCTTTTTAATGCACTTACACAAGGCTTATATAAATAATTTACCATCCAACAATAACAACTTAAAAAACTAATTGAGGGTGGTTGAAAGAGGATATTGGAAATGCACTATTAAAAGAACAGTTCAGGGTGCCTGGGTGGCTCAGTCTGTTAAGCATCTACCTTCTGCTCAGGTGCTCAGCAGGGAGTTTGCTTCTCCCACACCCTCTGCCACTCCCCACCACTTGTGCTATCTCTCTCTCTCTCTCTCTCAAATAAATAAATAAATTTTTTTTAAAAGATTTTGTTTATTTATTTGACAGAGATCACAAGTAAGGGGGAGGTGGTTTGGAGCAGAGAGCCCAATGCAAGTCTCGATCCCAGGACCCTGAGATCATGACCTGAGCGGAAGGCAGAGACTTTAACTTACTGAGCCACCCAGGCGCCCCTAAATAAATAAAATCTTAAAAAAAGAACTGTTCAACTCTTCATTGAAAGGAGTAACTATATCTTCCCAGTGGAAGTCCAATGTATCTAAATTTGTATCTTTCCTTTGAAGAATTACATATGCACATGACTTAGTATACATGTACACACATGCACAAACACACACACAACACATACGATGTGGCAACAATCAATGCACCCAATTTTTTAAATTTATGCCATTTATTCACTTTACAGTAACCCACATCTTTATTCTAAAATTTTCATTCATATGTAGTCCATAAGATTTAACCTTGGTGTGGAATAGAACTTCTAAATTTGTGGCTAACAGGCTTTATAGTTTAGGGAACACTTTGTTCTTCACCACCCAATTTCTGAAAATTAAATGACATCATTTAATTTAAAAGTTAATGAACGAAGTTATGGATATTTCAACTACTTCAAATAAGGCATATTATCCTACTTTGAAAAAAAAAAGACTAGACATTTTGTGACAATGGATGGGTATTGGATATTTCTCTCCAGTGTATCATTAGAATTAATTAAAAAGATTTAAAAGTATAAACGTGTTACATATATTTGACTTTATCAAAGAAAAAAGCATTTTTGCTAGTGCTTCAAATAAGTACTGTAAATCTGGTTCCCAATCAAGACTAAATAATATAGCTTACCCAAAAAAAAGAATGTTTTAGATCATATAACTAATCAATTTGATCAATATTAAACACCCATTATATATAAGTCACTCTATTAAAGAGAGAATAGAGATAGAGTGGTAAGAAGATACCTCACGTTGGTCTAGTTGAGAATACTCATGCCTTTAAGGAGCTTATGGGCTAGCGGAGGCTATATACAGTTTAATTAGCAATTATGATAAGGAGAAAAGAGCCAGGGTGTCAGTTTGGTGTTATGGTAGCATCTAATCTAATCTAGCATCTTACTACTGTGATTTTCTAATAAGCATCATTGAGGACATTGTTAGAAATGCCAAATCTCAGTTCCAACCCCATATACACTGAATGTGAATCTTCATGTTAACATGAGAGCCATGTTATTTTAATGTACATTAAATTCTGTGCCAGGTATCAGAGAAAAAAAAAATACACAGAGAAAATAACATTTAAAATTAACCTCAAAAGCATATGGTTAGTTTGTGGAGAATGAAAGTAAACATACACTGGAAACAAAAATGGTTGTCCTTTAAGCCAGATCTATAGCTTAAGCTGCTGGTTGGATGAAAGAAGGTATGGAGAAAGAAGGGGGATGACATCAGTTTGGGTCATAAGGTCTTTGATGTGCTTTTGAAACATGTTTTAGGAGTAGATACTTAAGGGGAAGAAGGACATGTGAATATGGAGATCAGGGGTTAGTTTCCGGTTCGAGTCATTGACTTAGAGATTGACGCTATATTGATCGTACCTGAAGTCATGCAAGTGGGTAGGGTTGTTGAGGGAAAATATGTAAGGTGAAAAGAAAAAAGGCCTTGGGCATAGTCTTGGAAACACCAGCATGTACAGAAGAGACATCAGCAAATAAAACTGCAAAAAGCAGCCAGAAAGGAAAGATGAAAGCTAGAGTATACAGATGGAGAATCAGGGGATAAGGTGTCTTTAAGAGGAAAGGATCAATAGTAATATTGTCTTAGCTGGAGTTCTCCTGCTAGAACCTAAGGAAAGGATTTAGTGGTAGGTAATTTACTGGGGAATAATTCCGAGAAGCAGCATGGTGAAGCAGGAGGTGTGAGTGGGGAGAAGGGAAAGCCAATGAATACTTAGAGTTGTTTTCCAATGTAAGCAGGTGGGACTCAGTCCTACTGGGACCCTCTGAGAAACCATGTAAAATGCTTAGCATACTCTCTCTGAAGAATGGGAAGTGTGGCCAAAATCTGTAGACTCAAATCCCTCATTGTTTGAATGTTGCCCTGGGAAGAATTACCAATACTGCTCCCTATCCCCAAACATCCATGTCACTCTACCTTGACTGGAGCAAGGTCTAAGCTTCTCAGCCCTGAGGCAGAAAGCCTGAGGTGCACTGTCCACCACAGGTACAGTTGAGGTCAGAGGTGGGCCATTTTGCAAGGACAGAGGGGTTACATGGTGCATTAATAAGGCCTGTTCCTCATGTTCAGTACTCTGAAAATCTTTGCAAAGTATCTGATTAAGTATCATGATAATCATTGGAAAATCAAGGAAATAAAGAGAAGTATTAGTGGAATAGAAAGAATAGAAGCTATAATTAAATGTGTACAGTGTTATGAAATATACAGTGAGATCATGAGTATAAACTACTCGTTCAAAAAATGAGTTGAGAGAAGGAAGAGGCATAAGGTAGTAGATGGAAGGCAACTTATGCTCAAATGAGTTTCAGTTTTGGAAGACAGTATTGCCATAGAGCGAATAAGATCACAGACTATAGATCCAGATTGCCTTAGTTCTAAACATGGCTTCAACATTAATTAGTTGCGTGGCTTTCCACAAGTTATTTAAATTCTCTGTGCCTCAGTTTTGTAATCTGTAAAGTGAAGATACTGGTAACAGTCTTTTAAGATTTTTGTGATGATTAAACGAGTAAATATAAGTAGTGTTTAGTTGAATTCCTGGAAAATAATATGTAATGTCCAAAGGCTAAGTGATATTCTTATTCTTATTCTTATTCTTATTCTTATTCTTATTCTTATTCTTATTCTTATTCTTATTCTTATTGTCATTGTTATTTTAAATGGAGAGGTGAGTATACTTAAATGCTATTTGGCTGGAGTCAGTATGTAAGGAGAAAAGGTAATGTTTCTGAGGAGGGATGAAGAAAGGCTATTCAAACACAGTTGAAAGATGAGATTTGAATGGGGGACTAAGAGACATTACCATTGTCATAAGAACAAGAAAAGAAGGAAAAAATATTGAAATGAATGAATTAGTAGAAGAAATATTGAATGAATGAATTAGTTGATGTTCTTATGTGAAAGTTTCTATTTCTTTTTGAGAATTTGGGTAAGATCATCATCTCTGAATTTAAAAAAAAAGTCAGAGGTGGGAAATAAGAGTGTTTAGAGAGCATGAATGTTTAAGTGGCCCACTGAAAAATGAAAAGTGATAAGGTTATCATATATGTCAATCTGTATTTTTGTTAAACTAAAGATAAAAACCATCTTCCTACACACACATACACACATAAGAAGAAAAACTGTAGTAATAAAGATCAAAACCATTTAGATCAGGAAAAGGCTTTTAAAAATATCTAAGCACATATTTAACTCTATTATAATAATTATAAGGACTTTCAATTTCTAGTAATCATCTCTCCCCTTGATTTTAGTCTGTAATTAGTAAAAAAATTTATTTCTAATAATGTTTCATATGAATAATTTACTTTGTAATTAAGTGTTTTCTTCTAATTGCTAAATACAATGACCTTTCATTTGTATTATTATTTTTAGTTACCTGCTCAGTTAAGTTTTAAACAGTGTTACAGTGACTTTTGGAAAACTTTTGAGACTCTGTCCATTTTTAAACCAAAGTATAATAAGAACAAGACAGAAAGAATGAACTATATAGTGTAAACAATTTTCAAGAGCTTTTTTTTGTTCTCTTACTGTTTTTAAATATATGAAAATATAATCCATTGCAAAATATCTGAATGGATAGCACTAGATTCCACAAATCAGAGGGCAAGTATAAGTTTATATTGGAAGAGATCATTCTGAATGGAGAAGTAATGCTTTTTATCTGATAATATTTTCTGTAAGGATTTTAAGATCATCTGGTAGGTTGTAATTTTAAGAGTTTTTCAGGCCAAGTAGACACATATTCACTACCACGAAAAGCTTTCCCCATATCTTGACAGCTAAAGAATTCACTTTTATTGAGAAACCCATGTTTCATTACCCAGCTTTTACAAAAAAAGATAAAAAAGTGAAGATAAAGTAGAAGTATTTCACTCAAACTTCTGCAGAAAAGATGACTGTACAACTTTCTACTTTTCTTTATGTGTGATTTGCTTTTAATTTTTCCACATTTACTATATTGGAAATCAAATCATTTTTGATTAAGAGGTATATTAAGATACTTTTATTATTATATGACTTATTCTGATATAATTATGTTGCTTAAAAGAATTTAAAAAAAAATACATGAATCCATTTTTGCAGAAAGGAAACTTTTCCTACTTCAATTAAAAAAATACTAGTTGTATATATGAATAAAGCCATTATTTCAGTGAAAAAGAAAAACTTCCTTCTCAGTGTGGATGAATTGAAGATTTTACCGTGTTTATAGTTCTTGAAAGTGGTTTAATCTTGCTGTAAATATTTTTTAAATAATGCTTGAGAAGCTTATTTGCATATAACCTAGCCATATATATATAGATTAGTTTACTTTTAATTATAGGATCAAAATAGAAACCATGGCTTCAATTACCATGTCAATAAATGGCAATCCTAGAAATATCTTTGTTAAAAAAAAAAAGATAGCTTAGTTATTAATTCAATAATGATTGGCTTAAATATTTTTTAAAAAAAGGAAAAAGTAACTGATGATTGGGTACCTGGTGGCTCAGTCAGTTAAGCATCTGACTCTTGATTTTTAGGTCAAGTCATGATCTCAGGGTGATGAGATCAAACCTCATGTCAGACTCCATGCTGGGTGTGGAGCCTGCTTAGGATTTTCTCTCTCCCTCTGCCTCTGCCTGCCACTCTCTCTCTCTCTCACCCCGCCCCCCCCACAAGTGACCGATGATAGATTATCGATCATTGTGTTTTCCGAACACCATTTGTTGAAAGACTGTCTTTATTCTATTGGACATTTTTCCCATTTTGTTGAAGATTAGTTGACCATATTGTTGTGGGTCCATTTCTGGGTTCTCTATTTTGTTCCATTGATCTATGTGTCTGTTTGTGCTAGTACCATACTGTCTTGATCAACTTTGTAATATATCCTAAAGTCTGGAAATGTTATGCCTCCAGCTTTGCTTTTCTTTTTCAAGATTGCTTTGGTTATCCAGGGTCTTTTGTGGTTCCATACAAATTTTAGGATTGTTTGCTCTAGTTCTGTGAAAAATGCTGTTGGTATTTTGATACGGATTGCATTAAATATGTAGATTGCTTTGGATACTAGAGAATTGGTTTTTTTAAAGATTTTATTTATTTATTTGACAGACAGAGCTTTGCTTTTCTTTTTCAAGATTGCTTTGGTTATCCAGGGTCTTTTGTGGTTCCATACAAATTTTAGGATTGTTTGCTCTAGTTCTGTGAAAAATGCTGTTGGTATTTTGATACGGATTGCATTAAATATGTAGATTGCTTTGGATACTAGAGAATTGTTTTTTTTAAAGATTTTATTTATTTATTTGACAGACAGAGATCACAAGTAGGCAGAGAGGCAGGCAGAGAGAGAGAAGGAAGCAGGCTCCCTGCCAAGCAGAGAGCCCGATGCGGGGCTCGATCCCAGGTCCCCAGGATCATGACCTGAGCCGAAAGCAGAGGCTTTAACCCACTGAGCCACCCAGGTGCCCCGGATACTAGAGAAATTTTAACAATGTTTGTTCTAATCCATGAACATGGAATGCTTTTCCATTTCTTTGTGTCATCTTCAATTTCTTTCATAAGTGTTTTATAATATTCAGAATAAAGATGTTTTACCTTGTTAATTAGGTTTATTCCTAGGTGTCTTGTGATTTTTGGTGCAATTATAAATGGGATCAATTCCTTGATTTCTCTTTGTGCTGCTTCATTATTGGTATATAGAAATGCAACAGATTTCTACATATTGATTTTGTATTGTGACAGCTGAATTTGTGTATCAGTTTTAGCAATTTTTTTTTAAGATTTTTATTTATTTATTTGACAGACAGAGATCACAAGTAGGCAGCGAGGCAGGCAGAGAGAAAGGAAGGGAAGCAGGCTACCTGCTGAACAGAGAGCCCGACGCGGGGCTCGATCCCAGGACCCTGGGATCATGACCTGGGCTGAAGGCAGAGGCTTAACCCACTGAGCCACCCAGGTGCCCCAGTTTTAGCAATTTTTTGGTAAGTTTTTTGGCTTCTATTCTGATTTGGCTGCCTTTTATTCCTTTTTGTTGGGTTATTAAGGCTAGGATTTCTAGTACTATGTTAAATAACAATGCCCTATCATGTTCCTGACAGTAGAGGAAAAGCTCTCAGTCTTTCCCTTTTGAGAATGATATTCGCTGTGGATCTTTCATACAGCCTTTATGATGTTGAGGTATGTCTCCCTGTCCCTATCCCTATCCCTACTTTGTTGAAGGTTTTTATCAAGAAGGGATGCTATACTTTGTCAAATGCATTTTCTGCATCTTTTGAAATCATATTGTTCTTATCCTTTCCTTTATTAATGTGTATCACGTTGATTGGTTTGTAAATATTGAACCACACTTGCAAACCAGGAGTAAATCCCATTTGATTATAGTGAATAATTTTTTAATGTACTGTTGAATTTGATTTGCCAGCATTTGGTTGAGAATTTTTGCATTCATGTTCATCAGAGATATTGTCCTGTAATTCTCATTTTTAGTGTGGTCTTTGGTTTTGGAATCAAGGTAATGCTGACCTCATAGAATGAGTTTAGAAGTGTTCTTCCTTTTTTTTTTTTTTTTTTGAGCAGCTTGAGAAGAATAGGTATTAACTCTTTTTTTTTAATGTTTGGTAGAATTCTCATGGGAAGCCATCTGGCCCTGAACTTTGGATAATTGGGAGACTTTTTATTATCGATTCAATTTCTTTGTCAGTTATCAGTTATTCAAGTTTTCTATTTCTTCCTGTTTCAGTTGTGGTAGTTTATATCTTTCTAGCAATTTATGCATTTCTTCCAGATTGTCTAATTTGTTGACATATAATTTTTCATAATATTCTCTTATAACTGTTTGTATTTTTGTGGTGTTGGTTGTTATCTCTCATCTCTTATTAATTATTTTATTTATTTGGGTTCTCTCTCTCTCTTTTTCTTCTTCTTTTTTTTTTTTTTTTTTTTTGATAAGTCTGGCTAAGGGTTCATCAGTTTTATTAATTCTTTCAAAGAACCAGTTCCTGGCTCTATTGATCTATTCTACTGGGAGGTTTTGTTGTTGTTTTTATATCATTTCTGCTCTAATCTTTATCACTTACTTTCTTCTGCTAGGTTTAGTCTTCATTTATTGCTCTTTTTTTTTCTCTGCTCCTTTATGTGTAAAGTTAGGTTGTATATTTGAGACTTCTTGTGCTTCTTGAGGAAGTCCTGTAGTGCTATATATTGCCCTCTTATAACCACCACCTCTGCTGCATCCTAAAAGGTTTTGAAGGTCATGTTTTAATTTTCATTTGCTTCCATGTATTTTTTTTTCTTTCTTCTTTAATTTCCTGGTTCACCATTTACTCTTAGTAGGATGTTCTTTAACCTCCTTGTTTTTGTGGTCTTTCCAAATTTTTTCTTTCTTTTCTTTTTTTTTTTTTTAAGATTTTGTTTATTTATTTGACAGAGAGATAGAGCACAAGTAGGCAGAGCAGCAGGCAGAGGGAGAGGGAGAAACAGGCTCTCCGCCAAGCAGAGAGCCCCATGTGGGGCCCAATGCCAGGACACTGGGATCTTGACCTGAGCCAGAAGCAGCCATTTGACAGACTAAGCCACCCAGGCATCCCCCAAATTTTTTCTTGTAGTTGACTTTAAGTTTCATAGCGTTGTGGTCAGAAACCTGCTGTGATCTCAGTCTTTTTGTACTTGGTGAGGTCTGATTTGTGATCCAGTATGTGGTCTATTCTGGAAAATGTCCCATATGCACTTGAAAAGGATGTGTATTCCGCTGTTTTAGGGTGGAATATTCTGGATATATCCATTAAGTCCATCTAGTACAGTGTGTCATTCAAAGCCATTATTTCCTTGTTCATTTTGTGCTTAGATGATCTGCCTATTGCTGTAAGTAGGGTGTTAAAGTCCCCTAATATTATTGTATTATTATCAATCTGTTCCTCTATGTTTCTTATTAATTATTTTTTATATTTGGGTGCTCCCAAGTTGGGAGCATGAATATTTACAGTTGTTAGATCATCTTATCAGATAAATCCTTTTATTATGATATGGTACCCTTCTTCATCTCTTGTTACAGACTTTGGTTTAAAATCTAGTTTGTCTAAAAAAGGTATTGCTACTCCAGCTTTCTTTTGACTTCCATTTGCACGATAAGTGAAAGTGGTTCTTCATGCCCTCACTGTGTATCTGCAGGTGTCTTTAGGTCTAAAAATGAGTCTCTTATAGCCAGCATATCAATGTGTGTTCTTGTTTTTTAATCCATTTGATTGGAGCATTTAGTCTGTTTGTATTCAAGAGTGATTATTGATAGATTTGAGTTTAGTGCCATGTATTACTTGTTTTGTCATTGTTTCTGGTGATGTTCTTTGTTCCTTTCTAGTCTTTAACAGTTTTGATCTTTCTTTCTCACTCAAAGAGTCCCCTTTAATATTTCTTGGAGGTCACCAGCTTCTTTAGTTTTTGTTTGGGAAACTCTTTATCTCTCCTTCTATTCTGAATGATAGTCTGCTGAATAGAGTATTCTTGCCTACATATTTTTTCCCATTCAGCGCATTGACTATATCATGCCACTCTCTTCTTGTCTGCCAAGTTTTTGTGGAGAGATCTGCTGCTAACCTTATCTGTCTTCCCTTTTAACTGAGGGACTTTTTTTGTCTTACTGCTTTTAGAATTTTTTTTTTTAATCTCTGTGTTTTACAAACTTACCTAAGATATGTCTTCGTGTTCACCTGCTTTTGTTGATTTTGTGCCTCTTGGATTTGCATGTCTGTTTCCTTCCCCAGATTAGGGAAGTGTTCAGCTATAATTTCCTCAAATAAACCTTCTGCCCCGTTTTCTTTTCTTCTTCTAGGACTCTTTTGATATAAATGTTATTATGTTTTAGAAGTCTACTGAGTTCCATATGTCTAAAATGATCATCTAATATTTTTCTTTCTTACTTCTTTTCAACTTCATTATTTTCATAATTTTATCCTCTATGTAACTGATTCATTCCTCTGCTTCTTCCGTCTGTGATTATTACATTCTGTTGGTTTTGAATGTTGGTTATTGCATTTTTCACTTTGGTCTTTCTAGTTTTTAGGTCTTTTATCTCTGTGGTAAGGAACTTCCAAATGTCTTCTATGCTTTTTTCAAGTCCACCTAGTTCCCTTATGATTATTGGTTTAAATTTTAGATCAGGCATATTACTTATATCTCTTTTAATTTGATCCCTGACCATAACCCTTTCTTGTTCCTTCTTTTGGGATGAATTCCTCCATTTTGGCATTTTGTCTAGGTCTCTGTCTTCTCTGTGTTAGAAAAGCCTGTTATGTTTTCTGCTCCTGAGAGTAATAGCTTTATAAAGTATAGGTCATATACCGTCCAGGGCCTGGCATTTCAGAAGTGTCTCTGGTGTATGCTGTGTGCACTCTGCTGCATGTTTCCTTTGCTTTTTCCCTCAAGCAGCCCTCTGTAGTTTCTCTTTGCCTGCAAATGGGGAGTGCTTAGACCTTGACCAAAGTGTGGCAAGTTTTAACTAGGTATGCTCTGGTCTGCACCTGATGCCCTGATGCTATTTCCAATAGAGCTGAAGCTTGTAGAACTCCATGGTCACTGGATGTGATGCCTGTGGTGGATTTGTGCTCTTCTATGTGTGCACTGGTGCTCAGCCACACTTGCCCCTGAAAAGCAACACCTGCAGAGGGCAGGGGAACAGGGCTTGGCGTTAGTGGTTTAGGTTGCCAGTATTGGCACTGTATTGCTTACTGAAGTTAATTTATGCTGAGAGGAGGGCAAGGGAAATGGTGCCCACAGCTTTTTTGTCCCTAGAGAGGCTATGCTATGTCTCTCAGATGCACTCCAAGAAGGGTGACCCATCTTTCCCAGTGCATCCTAGGGGATTCTCAGTTCATACAGTTGTTCCCCTCCTGGGTTATCTGCCCTTCTTCTCCATAGGACCAGTTGCAGCATCTACTGAGTTTCACATCTGATATACATGAGACCTCTAAAAATCCACAGTTTTTGAGCTCCACTAGTTGTAAAAACTCAAAAAAACTAGCCCCTCTTATTTTCCCAGTCAGTGGCTTTGAGGGAAGTATTTTCCTTGTGCACTCCTACCCCCTCCCCCCGCCATGACCAGTGTTCCCTCTCTTCCACAACACCTGTGATCCGTTTCTCCCCCAAACCATGTCTCTGCACCTCCTACCTTTCATGATACAGCCTCTTTTCTCTCTCTCATTGTGCAGTTAGTTTTCAGTCCTCAGATCAATTTCTTGGATATTCAGAATGATTTGATATTAATTAGTTGTGTTCAAGGGATAAGACAAGCCTAGAGTCCTCCTATTACCCCACCATCTTAGCTTCTCACTATCATTACCATCTTAAATGACATATAGACATCCCACAGATGAGGATTCTGCTCTGGGTATGTGCTACATTGTAAAAAGTGTCCTGAGATATTATAAAACATCTTATACAGTAATTCAATGCTTCTTAAGAGAAAGACTTCAACAAAAAGTTGACTACTTATAGGTAATGTTTCATAGAGTTGAAGACTGGTGTCAGAATCCTAAAATGAGAGATCCATTTGATTAAATGAGTAATTATGAATAACCATAGTACTTTTCATTTTTACCAAATTTGCTTTTGTAATAAAATGAAATATAAACCTTCTGATTCCCATCTTCCAGGAGCATTCAGTATGTAAAATCATGCTTGGAGAACTGAAAACTATCTACTTTTTCAGATGTATACAAGATTGTCTTGGTAATGAGGAAAACTCTTCTTATTTTCAAATAGAACACATATTTAATAGAGAGGATGTCCTAACAAGTCATTAAATAATCACTTGTGTTCTACTCAGTTAATTAGCCTCTAAGCTTCTTAAGACAATGACTTTGTTCTATACAACCCCAAAACAAAAATCTTAGCTTATTGAATAAAGTTAAATTTAAAGGAATTGTCACAATTTCAAAATCTTGATAGAGAGGTATGGTTGAAGTAGAAGGCATGGGAAGTGCTGGCAGTCAACCAATTATTTCATTACTTAATATCACTCATATACTTTGCATGTGTTTTTATTAACTTCTGCTGTGTTCCTGAATGTTTTAAACATTTTTGGAATTATAAGAAGGCACTTTCTCTTTTCTAATCAATAATTTCCTCCTACTTACAGCTGTGTTTAACATAAAACCTGATATCACAGATTCAGACAGAAACTGCAAATTCTTTAAAGAACAGATTCATCCAGGTTCATTTCAATAGGCTAGAGGCAGAATCTCATATTTAATAAATGTTCTTTGAATAATAAAAACAACTCATAATAATAAAATACGAATCCAAAATTTCAATCCCATGTGGGAGAATCTCACTATCTGGCATCTTCCACTGTACCATTATTAAAACAGAACAGAGTCAGAGATCATATTCTTGGTCTCCTTTACCCAAAGAATTCTCAGAAAGTATGTAACAAACCAGATACTCCATCAGTGACTACTTGCATGCAGATACCTTAGCGGTTCAGTGGTGAATAAGACGGGCAAGGACAGACACTTAACAAATAATTGCAGCTGCTCTTAGAGTAACTAAGGCATAAACTTGGCATGTTTTCTAGGTGCATACCAAGAGGACTTTAGGTGATCAGGGAGTCAGAGAATATTTCCTTGATGCAGTGAGATTTGAGGAAGAAAGTTAAATAACAAATAGGGATTAGCCAGGAAATTAAGTGGTGGACAGCATTCCAGATAGAGGAAGGTATATAATCATCCAGAGACTAGGGTAAGTTTAAGAATATTAAAGAAATGTAATATACCAGCACATGGTGAGCAAAAGGAAATGTACATGATAGAGCAGAAAAAGGCCAAATAGGCCCAGGAAGTCAGATCTTGATCCTGAAAGCAATGGGGAGCCATTAAAAGGCTTAAGGGAACAGAGTGACAATAAGGTTAGCATTTTAAAAAGAATTCTGTCTGGATTATGGAAAAGAATAAGAGTTGCATGGGCTGCCTGGGTGGCTCAGTAGGTTAAAGCCTCTGCCTTCGGCTCAGGTCATGATCCCAAGGTCTTGGGATAGAGCCCCACATCGGGCTTTCTGCTGAGCGGGGAGCCTGCTTCCCCCTCTCTCTCTCTGTCTGCCTCTCTGCCTACTTGTGATCTCTGTCTATCAAGTAAATGAATAAAATCTTTAAAAAAAAAAAGGAGTTGCAGTAAGGCATGCACAAGTAGATACAGAGAATATAGTTAGAAAGTTGGGAATGAGTTTAGAGGAGAGATTTAAGTTACTTTGACTAAAATGATAATAATGGTGATACAAGGAAATGGAAAATTATTGAAGCTTCTGACAGAATTTACAAAATTTACATGAATTTTACAGAATTTACATGGTCTTGAGGATTGGGGATGAAGTTGTAGGGGATATAAAATAGGTTGACACAGTTTTTCTATAAGGGTATCATTCATTGATATTAAAATAATGTATATGTGATTAAAGCTTCTATTTTAGATTTATTAGAATTGCTTACATGTACCATGGTATGATTCAGGCTCTCCCCTCTTAACCAGAACAGGTCAGAGACATAGTTATAATTGCTCTTTTCATTTCCATTTCTTACTTCCATTCACTCTTAAGTTATTGCAGTCTGTTTGGAATTAACTCTATTCCTGACATCACCTAAAAGTCACCAAAGCCTTTAATGAAGCTAAATATACTTACCTCTATTCAGACATCCCAAACATTTCAAGAGTAAAAGTATGCCTTAAACTGTTATTTTTAAGTCATATGTTAGTAATATATTTCTAAACTGAACACAATAAAATTATGGAAATAAAAGATCAAAAAGGGGGAGAAGATACTTGGAATTAAAATCGTCTCTAAGAATTTCAGGAAATATTCAAGAATGTAGGAGACAATATTCAAGAATGTAGGAGACAAATATTCAAGAATGTAGGAGACATCCTCCTACATGTAATGCAGGAGAATGCAGAGAAAATGTAGAGACTATAGGGAAAGGTAAGGGAAAATTCAGACAAGGAATGTATGAAATAAATAAGAAGAAACATGGATCATATCCAGTATAGAGGATCAAATACAAAAGCTCAACCTCCAACTAGAGTAGTTCAAACCTAGAATTCTATATGTCGTCAGGTTAACAATTGATTTTGAGTTTAAGAGGCATTTTCAGACAAGAAAATTCTCAAAAAAACTATGTCCCATTTAGTATTCCTTAGTGATTTCCTTGGAGATTGACTCCAGCAACATGAATAAATAAACCAAAAGAGAAACATAGGCTCTGGGAATAGGAAGCCCAACCAAGGATGTTATAAAGGGAAATGCTGCTGGATATCAACAAGGATAGAGATGCTGGAAAAAAATTTCTTGTGCAAAAAATAAAAGTTATTAAAAATCCACAAAACCAAAGGAAATGCCATGAAATGCTGCACTTGTCATTGTGGTAATGCAAACACTGTATGGTTTGGTAGGTTCAACAGCATGTACAAAATTACAGTCCACCTTTACACTGTAAAAGAAGAGATGACAAAAGTTAAAAAATAGAAATGAAAGAATTAGTTTGTTACATTTCTTATGGTAAACTTGTCTTGAGTTCTCTGAACAAGAAGGAAAGATATAATTATGTTATGTAAAGTTACAAAGGAGACCAAGGGAAGAATTAACACTGGTGACCCAATTGCGGAATGAGAGAGAAGGTGAGAAGATATGGGAGGCTGTTAGTGATTTTACCATTTTCTATGGCAAAAAGTCAATAAATGTTGTCTCCAATTAATCCACATAACAAATAGAAACCGAAGTACATTACTTAGTGATATAGACATAACACTTTTTGAAAGTGATAGCATGGAAGGAGTGAGTTTTACAATGGAATGTTGTCCTCATTATTTATATTAGATCTCATTAGTATGTTAATGCATAATTTTTATGTGTCATTTTAATGGCACAGAAAATTTTTGGAAAATAAAAGTACATTAGAATTTTAAATGGTAATGATGTTCATCTTTTTAAATATTTTTCAAGATGTTTTTATTTATTTTAGAAGGGGGAAGGCAGAGAGAAAGGGAGAGAAAGAGTGTACTTACTCAGTGCAGAGCCCAAAACCCTGAGATCACAACCTGAGCTGAAGCCAAGAATCAGATGCTTAACCAACTGTACCACCGAGGCACCTATACAGTCTTTTAGATCTGATGGGATGAACTTTTGATTTTATATATTCAAGAAAGAATTATATTTGCATCTTTGTTTTTCAAAAGTCTCTTCATTAGTGACTATTAAATGTATCATCTTTTGCATATCATAGTCTACAATTAGCAGAAACTTTTCCATTTCATCATTTTTAAAAATTTGTCATCTTATATGTAACTTTCAACACCTAGTTTATTCCATTATCCACCTACCACTAGGTGTCTCTTTCAAAAGGACTTTATCATTTTTATTCTTCAGATCACAGGCAGGTCATATTTTCATTCATTTTGCAAGTCTTGTTAGGTATGAGGGAAACAGACAAAAAGAAGTAGCCGCTGTTTTCCATATGTGTTGTGTTCTAACAGAGATCATTACCTAATTCCCAAATTTGCTGGTTATGGTGCAATACCTCTTTTCTTAGAATATACTTCTTTTGAGTACCTCCTGCCCCTTGAAACTTTATCCTTCTTCACTGTGAGTTGAGTTTTTTTGGTTCTGTCACATTGGGCTGTCTAATCTCAGTTCCCTTAACTTGATCAATTTCCATGACTCAACTGCTTTTAAAATGTAGCTTCCACTTTTTTTTTTTTAATCTCTTTATTTGACACGTTATCCCTTAGTGATCTCTTAGTCACTGACTGTGTATATATTTTGTCTTCTAAGTGCCTGACCTACATATAAGCATTAAGATGTGTCATGGGCCTCTTAAACTTAACTTATCAAAACTGAATTTCCTTTCTGTCCCCTACTGTCACTCAAATGTGCTTCCTTATGTCCTAATATAACATAGTCCTTGGCATACAGAAGGGGTTCTGATATTTTAGTGTAGGGAAGACTTATTAAAACACTGCTAGAATTTCTAATTCAGAGTTTCTGATTCTACAGGTCTGGGGTGAAAACTTGAAATGTGCATTTCTAACAAGCTCCCCAGTGAAACTGGTGGTTTATCTGCATTTTAACTGCACCTGGAGAAACACTCCTCTAATTTCTAACAGCAATCAGTTAATACTTGTTATATCAATAATTACTCTAAATCGATTATTTTAAAATATGTAATATGGGCTCAAAAATCAAATTGAACTCAGCATGATTAAATAACAAGAGCTTTAGTCTGAAAGAACAAAGAAGATCATTTGGTGAAATACTCTTTTACTGCAGGTTAGTAAACTCAAGTCTAAGGGGATTAAATGATTCATATGAGGAAAAATAACTATATTCCACAAATCCTGACTTTCCATAAAAATAAAATAACTTTATATGTAACATTTGTATTTAGCTAATCAAGGATTCGTTTTCTAATTCGAGATAGACATTGAGCAGATTGTTTCTCTAGATGAGTAGGCCTTTGCCCATAGGCACAGATTTCGTAAAAATGAATTGAAATACTACTGACTTTTAATGCTGTCTCCCATACCTACTGACATGCTTGCAAAGAACAGAGAAATCTAGAGCTTAGTATCCTGGTTTAAGTTAAAGATTCTCACCAGTCCAAACAGTGTTTGGGCAAGCAGTTTTTTGTTTTGTTTTGTTTGTTTTGTTTTTGTTCTTGTTTTTGTTTTGAGAAAAATAAACAGAGATTACATGACCCTAGTGGTCCTGAAGAAAGTTGAATCCTTTATTTGTTCCAGAACTGAAAGGCCTTTCATCAATGCAGTAAGTGTCAAAACTGTGGCAGTCCTGTACTCTTTTTTTTTTTTTTTTTTTTTTTTTTTTATCGGACAGACAGAGATCACAAGTAGTCAGAGAGGCAGGCAAACAGAGGAGGAAGCAGGCTTTCTGCTCAGCAGGGTTCAGCAGGCTTTCTGCTCAGCAGGGCTCGATCCCAGCACCCTGGGATCATGACCTGAGCTAAAGGCAGAGGATTTAACTCACTGATCCACCCAAGCGCCCCGCTGTCCTGTACCCTTAAGCTGTTTCATTGTTTTCCCAAGTTTAACTATTTAACAGGATTCGCCAGACTTCACTCGTATGAGGCAAAGAATAGTGCTTTGGAGGAAGAGAATGCAGACTTGCATCAGAGGCCCAAGAGCCCTTCCCCAACGTGAGCACCCTGTGGACTCAATCTTTAGGCAAGTGGAACATGCTGAGTTTCCAGCTTGATCCACCAAAGTATGCACAAGAAACCTTGGTTTTGGGGGGTGTGGGGAGCTCAGCAACAAAGCTTTCAGTGGCTTTTTAAATAGCCAAGCCAGTTGGGCACCTGGGTGTCTCAGTCAGTTAAATGTCTGCCTTTGGCTCAGGTCGTGATCTCAGGGTCCTGGGATTGAGTTCCTGCTCCACAAGGAGCCTGCTTCTCCCTCTGTCTCTATCTCTGTCTCTCTCTCTCTCTGTCTTTCATGAATAAATAAATAAAATCTTTTTAAAAAAATAATAGTCAAGCCAGAATAATCAAACCAGATAAACTAGTTGCAAAGCACTAGTGCAAAAGTTAAACTCGGATTTCCCGTGAACTGTCAGACCCTAAACAGTACATCAGATATCCCACTGCCCTCTTTTTGACTAAGAGAAAAAAATCAGATGCATGGATGTCTCTAGAAATAAAGATAGCGCTTTTTCAGTCCAGCTGCAAATCAACGTTATCCTACACAGTAGTCTTCTAGAGGTCACTGAAGCTGCTTTCTTACGGACTTCTTCTTATGAAGCTTCTTTCTTATGGCTGCATGAGGGATCAAGCAGATTGAATCCCAGGTCTCTAGAAGTGGGTTACCAAGATTAAGTATGCATATAGATTCTGAGCTCTTCAGGAAAAATTAACCTATCCTTCTCAAGTACATGCTAGAAGCCACTTACACACAATGACAGTGAAAGCATCGCTGTCTAAATTTAAAATGCTTAAATCATAATCAAGTTGCTTCCGAGACAGATATATATAGGCTGCAGGCTTTAAATACTTGGGGGACAGTCTGGTGACCAAATAAAGGAAGTCTCATGACAAAGTTGTATTTCCTTTAAGAACACTAATCTCCAAAAGGGAATGTCTTAAAAATAGGAATGTTATGTGAAAGGACAAAAAAATTGAACAAATATAATGGGCTGCTGTTTCTGACTAGATGTATGCATTATTAAGTACCAATTACAATTACACTAATTACGGACAAGGAGTTGGGAGACCTCTAAGTCATCAGGAAAAGATGTGAGGGGAAAAATATTTCCATGTGTTCTCCAAAACACATCAAATGTGTTTTTTTAAGGGAAAAATCTTATTCCAGTATGTTTATCCAGTTTTATTAGCTACTTTTTTTACTTGTATTCAATTTTTATCATCTATGCAATGAAACTCATTTGGGCGGCTCTAAATAATTTTTTCAAAGAATGGTCCCATGGACTACCTACATTTACAACACCAAGGGAGTGTTTCTCTAAGTTAAATGTGTATGGGTCATCTGAGAATTTTTTTTTTTAAGATGTAGACTGATTTCATAGGTCTAGAGTAAAGGCTGAAATTCTCTCTAATAAGTTACCAGCTAATATCTGTGCTCCTTTTTGAATACCAGAGATTTATTTTCAAAGTGCGTTTGTGTATTTGTGTGTATAAGTATATGTGTAAATTCACAAAAACAGATACATCATGGGAATCAATCTCTGGAGTTAAGCCTGAAAATCTGCATTCCCAAAGTCAACTTCACCCCAAGTTTTATCAACAGTTAAGCTTAAGAACTATTTGGTTAGGCGTGCCTGGGTGGCTCAGCGGGTTAAAGCCTCTGCCTTTGGCTCAGGTCATGATCTCAGGGTCCTGGGATCGAGCCCCTCATCGGGCTCTCTGCTTGGCAGGGAGCCTGCTTCCTCCTCTCTCTCTGCCTGCCTCTGCCTGCTTGTGATCTCTGTCTGTCAAATAAATAAATAAAATATTTTAAAATTTAAAAAAAAAAAAAAGAACTATTTGGTTAAATGAACTTAAACGTCTAAGTTAACTTTGGCTCTAAAATTTTGTGGACCTGGCCTCTCACCCTGATATCCTTTAAGTCCTAAATTGAAGGGTGACATATTCTCTCCCTTTTCAGGCCATCTGTGTTGCTTGAGTATCTATGACTTCAAAACAGCTGCCAAGCTCTCTGTCACTAAATTCAAATTTTAATTAGGTCTGATCTTTTGCTAAAAGGTCTAAGATAAAACTTCTTGTCCTACCCAATCTTAGGAAATTCTATATCGAGATGAGGGGCCAAACATCAACATGATACTTCTTTTAGAAAGCAGCAAAAAAAAAGATTCCAAAAAAGTGAAATCATGTTTTTTTTTGTCTCCTCACTGGCTTTTCTGGGGTGACAGCCTTGAATTCACTCTGAACTCCTTTCATGCCCCTCCACATCTCAGTTCTCCACAGGAAATGCTTATCTACTAAATCCCTCGCAGAGTATGTGACACACAGTAGATGCATTACATCCTAGTACATTAGTTCCTTCCCCCGAAGGATTTCTTCTTTTGGTTACTGTTATTCAACTGTTATTGAATTTAGCACAACAAGGTAACAAAGTTTTCTCATTTCCTTTTTCCTCTCCCTACAGTATAAGCAAGTGGAACAATATATGTCCTTCCATAAGCTGCCGGCTGATATGCGTCAGAAGATACACGACTACTACGAACACAGATACCAAGGCAAAATCTTTGACGAGGAGAACATTCTCAGTGAACTCAACGATCCTCTGAGAGAGGTAAGATGGACAATCCTCAAGCTCCATGGTACAAGGTCATGGTTTATTTTCTCTTTTCATGGCACATCTTCAAGGCCGTGTTACGACACTACTCAGAGGAAAAGTCAGAACTGAATCTTGACACATCTTTTGTGCCTTTATTCTCCCCTATGGTCTCCCGTATAAAGACTTTTAATTGGGGGGGGGGGGGAAGTACTGGAAAATTGTTCTTATGATCATGATTGTCAGAATGGTTTTATTTTCCATATCTGTGGTTACCAGAGTTCCTTCATCTGTCTTCATGGTCTGTATCTTTCACTCATTCCTCTCGTGTTTACTGAACTATTCATCTTCGTTTTGGTTTCTCATCTCTTCCCATGTTCACTTCACCTGTTTATTAGAACTTAGACCCTGATTACAGACTGACCTGAGCTGTTGCAAGTAATTAATTTCTCCTATCTCCTCATTAAAACACTTCAATGTCAGTAATCACCTGTTTGCCTGATAGCTTCTTTACATCCCTCCCTAGAAGGCTTCTCTCTGCCCATGGGAATGTTCTGGTCACTCCTAGACCAAAAGAATACTGGCGCGATTGTGCTTATTTCTCACACTGCTTTTCTTTCCCTTCTTTCTTTTACTACCAACCTTCTTACACGATTAATGCGTTCTGTGTAATCATTACATTGTGTGGTTTGATTGCCAGTTCTTTACCATAGTTGTTTCCTTGAAAACTATCCATGATCTCTTACTCATCAAAAAGCCTTTGTCTTTGGGTCCTTTGTGGTCCTTTTAAACTGTTAACAAAACACACATCCTGAATCTCTTTTTTGGGCTTCCTTAGCACTGAACCATTACTAAGCCTTTGGCTTTTCATTTTGCATTTCTGAATTTGTTCTTTAGCTTTTTTATTTTTTATATCTTTTTGCACCTTAATTCTGTAAATTTTGAGCTCCAAGTTCTCACCAATAACACTATTTTCTTAAAATCTGCATGGTTTTCCCTTGACTCCATATACATAGTAAACTAAGTTATACAGTCATTATCTTCCATTACTAAACCTTTTTTTTTTTTTTAACTAAACCATTTTTCTTTTGAAGTCTCTCAGTAAATGTTTTAGTCATTCTCTCAGATTATTTGGAATGTAAAATTGTAGTCTATTTTTTTTATCTTTTTCTGCTCTGCCTGTCCAGTCAATTGCCCAATGCTGTCAGTTCAGTGTGACCGCCCACCCCACACCTGCACCCTGTTCCTTCCCCACCGCCGTTGTCCTGACCCTAGTCTTCTCACACGGACAGTTAGAGCCGTCTCCTCCGTTTGCCTTCCAGCCTCCGGACCATTTTCTCTAACTACCATTTAAAACATCGATGTCAGATTAATCTTTTTTTTTTCTTTTCATATGTACGAGCTACTCATTTTTCTGCTGAGAAACTTTCACTCTTTACTTATAAAATTATATCAAATTTAGCCTCCCTAGGCTCGTATTCCAGCCCTTCTGTGCTCCAATCTCGGCTAAATCTCCAGCTTTAAATTCTCCCTGCTGCTCTACGTGTTCCAAAGTGGTCTAACTGTGCCAAACTGTGCAACTTGCTGTTTTGCAGAAATCAATTATAATTTCTCACCTTGCATCATATGTTTTTCAGAAATGTCTGTCATCTGTTTTCTTTATTTACAACTTCTTTTTTTCCCAGCCTAGATTTCATCGCTCTTTTCTCTGACCCCTAATGCACTGAGTCCACAACACGTGTGTGCTCTTTGTCCATTCCTGTCTCTTTTATCATTAGTGTTTCTTATTTGTTTTCCCCATTTTCGCTTGAAAGTTCTTAAAAGCAAAGGCTTCTTTATAGTTTAATTTTTCTTGCAATTCTTAGTACATGTAGCATATATTAAATGCTCAGTAAATATTTTCATTGCAACTAAAATCTTTACCATTTATATCTATTCCTAAGCTTCTGCAGTCCCTAAAAGTTATTCATTTTTTTGTTCTGTTCTGTTTTGTTTTGTTTTGAGCCTTGAATTACCAGTTAAGAGCTTGTCAATAATGGAGCTCAAAATTTGCTGTTGATTAGCTTATTTTCTTTATAAATACCTCAAATAAGAATATCATTTTTTTTCTTTTTTGCTTTAGGAAACACAATTCAAACTTCATTTATTGTTGTATTTTTAAAAATAAAGTAATGGGTTTAAGAAAAAAACTGTCAATATGTTTTGCTTTATCTCTTTGTTGGATTACAGAATTTGTTTTGAATTTAAATCCCCTAGGGCCCCTGGGTGGCTCAGTTCACTCAGCATAGGGCTCTAGGTCATGATCTCAGGATTATGAGATCGAACCCTGCGTTGGCTCTGTGCTGAGTGTGGAGCCTGCTTAAGATTCTCTCTCTACTCGTCCCTCCCCTACTTTCTCCCTTTCTAAAAAAAAAAATAATAAAATAATAATAATAAATAATAATAATAATAAATAAATCCAAATCCCCTTCACCAAAAGGCAGAAGCTGAGGACACTGGAACCAAGCTGGGTTCTCAAGGACCCAGAGGGATTCAAAGACAGGACAGGAGAGGCCATAGCAGGAAGACGAATATAATCCAAGAGATAGTATCAGATATTAAGACTAAATCAAAAGACAGGAAGACACTATAAAACTAAGGATATATTTCAAAGAAACAGGAAAGGGGCACCTTGGTGGTTCAGTCAGTTAAGTGTCTTGAGCCTTCAGCTCAAGTCAGGATCCCAGGGTCCTGGGATCGAGCCCCATGTCAAGCTCCCTTCTCAGGGAGCCTGTTTCTCCCTTTCCCTCTGCCACTCCCCCTACTTGTGCTCTCTCTCTCTCTCTCTCTGTCAAATACATAAATAAAATATTTTTTTTTTAAAGAAAGAAACACAGAAATGTTAGGATTCCAACATAAAATGTCATTGAGGAAATACAGAAAGCCAGAAGAAAAATGAGTGCAAAAGGCCCAATGTTGCTTGCTTAAGTGAGAAGCATTCCTCTGTGCTCAAAATGTACAGTGTAGTATAAAATTGGGATTACAAGAACTCCTTCTTAATCATGTGTATTTTATTAACTACCCTTTCTCTTGCCACACAATACCTTAACTCTGATCTTCAATGGAAAAAAATTTACTTTTCATTTTTACCCCATCCACAGCCATATGAGACCACATTAACTCCTACAACTATTCAGTTACTAAAGTATGACCAGTGGTTTACCTCATATTTTCAGAAACCATAGTTCAGGGTTTCGGCATTTTTTAAGTCAACATCTGAAGTGCACTCACAACTGTTCTCCCTGCCTTTGACCTCAGGTAACTCAAATGCATACCATCACACGGCCACCATATTGCTTGATAGAAAACATGAGTTTGACAATTCTCCTCTCTTCCTAGAACCTGATCATGATCTCCCATCCCCTAGAGGAAAAAGTCCAATCTCCTTGACATGGCCTATGAGACGCTCGATGCCCTACCTTCATATTTACTTTTTTCCGTTAATACCTCATCAACAAGAAATTGTTCATAATTTTCTGAGAAAAGAAAAGTGCTGCTAATTGTCTCATTGCTTTTCCTCATGCTATTCTACCTTCACTTTTTCCAACTCAGCTTACATTCCACTTCCTGTCAGGCATTCTTACTCCATATGAACTTCCTCATTAATTTCCCCAGAGCACTCTTGTCTCTCACATTGTATTTATCACTTATCAGTTTATTGTTTGTCTCTTTTAAGACTATGAGCTTCTTGGGGTGCCTGGGTGGCTCAGTGGGTTAAAGCCTCTGCCTTTGGCTTAGGTCATGATCTCAGGGTCCTGGGATTGAGCCCTGCATCAGGCTCCCTGCTTGGCAGGGAACCCCTCCCTCCCACCCCCCTCACCTGCCTCTCTTGTGATCTTTGTCTGTCAAATAAATAAATAAAATCTAAAAAAAAAAAAAAAAAAAACGAACTATGAGCTTCTTGAGGCTGGAGACAATGGCTTAATCTTAATATCTTTCTTGGCAGTTATGGTAGGAACTCAGTAAGTATTTACTGGGTGAATAGCCTTTAACAGAATTATGGCTGAAAAACAGATAAGATTTGTCTGACTACTTAATAAAATTAGAGATCTTAATAGAATTAGAGATCTGAGCATGATTAAATGCTCAGACACTTAACACCTTAAAAGGTGAAAACGATGTTTTCCATTTATTCTCTGCTTTTCAGTTTTTGCTCATCTAGCATCAGAACCCTGCAAAAGCATACATTTTATATTATACCGAGTTAAGACTTTATTAGAATGGAAATAAGATGAGTAGGATAAGAAAGTAAGAAGACACATAGCAGTGAGAGAACAAGAGTTGTTATTTAAATAAAACTTGAAGAAGTGTTCTGGTGGTGGGTATTAAGGAGGGCACATATTGCATGGAGCACTGAGTGGGGTGCATAAACAATGAATCTTTGAACACTAAAATAAATAATTAAATTTAATTAAAAAGAATTAAATTAAATAAATAAGACTTGAACCTTAAAAAGCCAGACATGTCTTCTGAAGAAAAGTTCAGTAAGAACAGTGAGAAATATATCTTCCTCCCTATGAAATTGGAGTATTATGAACTTACTTATTAGTCATAGTGGTAGATCACAGGAAATCTTTTTAACTTAGAAGTTAAGGCATCAACTTGGCCAAGGCATATTTTGCTTACTCCTGTGCTCCTCGTGTCTAGAAAGTGCCTGGTACACAGAAGACATTGAGTGATTGATATAAATGTCAAATGAGAGAAAGTAGAATACTCAGAAGAGGAAAGCTGGATTGTTTGATATGTATTTTGGGACAGAAGGTAAAAATACAAGATTTGCATAGTATACACATACGCATGCCATATATAATTGCTAATCATATATTCAAAGTTGAGTCAACCACCATTTTATATTGCGACAAAACTTTTAACTTAAAATACTTCATTGTGCAGAAGGCTTATTTTTGTGAAAATATGTAGCCTAATTTGAGATGCTAATATATACTAAAGAGGAATGATTTCTGCTAACACAAGTCTGGGTACTCAGGAATGTATAGAAATGAAAGGTAAGTCAAACCTTCAGCCTCTCAAAAACATATGCAAAAGATCTATTGCTTAAAAATATAAAATGCAATGTTAAGGAATGTGAAAATCATTCTATATTCATGATCAATTAAGCCCTATAATATTTTATCCATTTTTATATCCCAGCTTTTTTTTTCAGTGTGTCTGAATGCTTTTAAGTATGAAGACTCCCAAAGATGTAAAGTAGCAGTATTTCACTTGCATGACCTTTGAAAGCTCTTACAGAAATCTCATACCACACGTATGCAAATTAGTTGTATTAGTGGATGCTACAGAAACACTGCTTCATTGAGTGCACTCTTCCATTTCCATTTCTGTGGCATAAATTAGGTGATTTATCTTTTCATACGTTGGAGACAAATTGCTGAAATGCCTTTAAAAAATATCTGGTTCATTCTTACTGTTCCTCTTTCAATAAAAGTGGTACCTCCTCAAAGAGGCCTTCCTGAGAAGTTTATCTAAGTTCTCTTGAAGTCCTTCTCCATCACATAAGCCTTTTAGTTGTGTACATACCCCTGTGTTGTCTGGGATCCAAAAAGACAAGAACTTTATCCTTCTTGATTTCCACCATATCTTCAGTCTTCAGTTCATACTTAATAACTAGTTACTGGATAAAGAAATGCAAAGAAAGTTTGGATGTCACACCTTGAAAATCATCTCAAGGAATCATTGATTGTTAGAGCTCAAAGAGAGCATTTTATCAACAAAAAAGTAGTGTTCATGTGGATAAAAAGTGATGCCCAGAACTATGAAGTGCTCTGGCCGGAGAATATTCTTAGTATCACTTTTGATCATACTATGGAAAATGTGGATTCTCATGTATAACAAAAGGATGCTGGATTCCTCTGGGATTGTGATTTTTATGTATATACAATAAGCCAGAAGGTCCTATTTTGCTTGTGGTTGGTTTTTATTTTCTTTTAAACTTTAGATATTTGCAATAGTGATTTATTACAGTCAGGATGAAAGAAGAAAATGTTTCTTTTTTTTTTTCTTTTTTTAGATTTTATTTATTTGCTTGAGAGACAGAAAAGGATAGTGAGAGAGAGCACGAGCAGGGAGGAGAGGGAGAAGCAGGCTCCCCACGAGCAGACACCCTTACCTGGGACTTAATCCCAGGACCCTAAGATCATGATCTGAGCCAAAGCAGATGCTTAACTGACTGAGCCACCCAGGTGCCCCAGAGAAGGGGATATTTCAATAGAGTATCATTATAGAAGGTAAATAGATATTCCATCCAATTCCTAGAACCCAGGAAGATCAATGGAATAGACAAAAAATGCCTTTTTTTTCTATTCTATACCAAGTCTTCCCGGAGTATTGTCAGTGGCTCATGGAACAAACATTGTTGGTCTCCCTGTCCAAACTGAAGTAGGAGCCACCTCAGGTTGGAGAAGATTCAGAGTGGCAGATGAAGTTGTGCATCCATCCAGGTTAGGCCATAATGACCTGAACACTGGCTCCGTGAGAACTGTCAGCATTCTCAGAAGTGATCTTTTCACTGTGAACTAAAATACTTGGACCAGAACAACCATAATATTCTGAGAAAAGTCTTTACAATGATGCTCAGAAGCTTGGCATTGTGAATTAAAGCTATTATTTTATGATCTATATATTCATTATCTATAATCTTTAATCTCTAGGTCCTCTATGGCTGTATATAGTCAAATTCTGCGTCTGCAAAGCCTAAATTAATCTCTGGAAACTGCCCCACACTCCAGTTGTTCTTTGACCTGGCTCTGGTTACAGAAAGCTTTTCTTTCTTCTGCTTCCATTCACCTATAATAAGCTCCTATTCTCCCCTAGCTGCTCAAGAAGACCCAGTTTTATTGTTTTAAACTATCCAGTTTAAATCCCTTTTATAATACTCTCAGTGCCATTAACAGTCACGTGTATCTTTCAGTTGTACAACAAACAATGAATGAGAAGCTACTATGGAGGGGCTGTGCGGGATCAAGGTTAAGTGCATGGCCCTGGTTCCACCAACCCCATTTAAATCCAGCTCCACAACCTACTGTATGTATGACTTGGGGCCATTTAGTAACTTGCATATATTTCACTTTCCTCATTTTTGAATGTGGATGATGGTGATAATAACTACCTCATAGAGATGTTATAAAGATTAAATGAACAAAAAGTATTAAAAAATTAGAAATGCATCAGGCACACAGTAAGTGCACGGTAAAATTTAATTTTTGGTATTACTCTGATTCAATGAAGAGTAAGATACAGTCCCAGCTCTCACGGCTCTTGTGCCTTAGGGACAAAAATTTCAATAGCCAATTATAACTGTGCGTAAGGGCCATGACGGGGTCGTTCAGAGGGTGTTAGCCAAACACAGGAGAGACAACAAGCCCAGCCTTATCGTATGTCTCATTTCTTCTGGAATGTAGTCAAACAATCTGCTGATAAGTTCTTCCTTCATTTTAACAGCCAGCTTTCTGGAGACAATGTCTTAGCATTAAAATTTGGCATTAAAATGTTAGGATCATAGGACTGATTAGCAAAAGCAAGCAGTGTATTTAAAACTAAAAAATTAATTAGAAGAATTCTGTGACCTCTACCCCTTTGCTTATGAGAGCCTGTTGGAATGTGTACAAAGTAAAAAGGTCTATTTTTAACATGATCAGATTTATACTTACTCGATTAGAGCAAAATGGCAAACTTAACTGTGGAGAAAGAGGTTAATGCCCTTCGAGCCTGTCTCCAAAGTTCAGAACTGATCTATTTTTAAACAATGGAGTGTGAAGAGCCACGGGCTGAAAATAGGTACAGATCATGTGTCCCAGTAGAATATATGATGTCAGTATATTTCATTTTCACAGAACATGAATCAGGCTGAGAGTATAATACTGTCCTTCTGACCTTTAATTTGTTGAATAGACTATTAGGGAAGAAAGCATAATCTGAATGCGTGTTTACTTGTGCAATTCTGAATCGTTGAAGTACATACTTGTTGCGTTTTAAAATATCCTGTAAAATGTGTTTAGTTAAGATTAACTAAAACAGGCTAGAATCATAATTGAAAAGTTATAGAAGGATCTTATAAATTATCAGATATTCATGTAACAGGCACAGGAATAAAAGGCTAGAAAAACTTTAAGTGACCTGGTTATGGTCATATTGCCAAACAAAGAAATTGACTCTTTATCCTTCTTTCAGTGTATTTTCCCTTGCATCCCTAGTTTCTAGAAAACAAATGGACAAAAAACATTTATCGATTTCTTAATGTGTGCAAAACATTGATCCAGGCGTGATGGGAAGGTAAATTGTAAAATATGATTTCAGTCTCAAAGTGCCTACCATATGCTTGTAAGACACAAGATATAAATACATGGAAAAAAATAAACGATGAAAAAAAGTTAAAGTACATTACTAAAAATACCAGAAATGTAAAAAGTTCACATATAGTTAATTACCAGAGCAAAGCTGACACTCCATACTGAAATTCTAAATGGATTGAAGACATACATGTGCAACTTGAAACCATAAAACTCTTAGTAGAAAACACAGGGAAAAAGCTTCTTGATGTTGATGTTGGCAGTGATTTTTTTTGGATGTGACACCTAAAGCACAAGTGACAAAAGCAAACATAAATAAGTGGGACTACATGAAACCAAAAAGCTTCTGCACAGCCAGAGACACAATTAGCAAAATGAAAGACAACCTATGGCATGGGAGGAGGTGTTTGCTGACCCCACCTGTGATAAGAGGTTAATATCCAATATATACAAGGGACTCAACTCAAGAGCAGGAAAATAATAGTCCAATTTAGAAGTACGCAAAGGATGAGAATAGACATTTTTTTCCCCCCAAAGTAGATAGTCAAATGCCCAGCAGGTAGGTAGAAGGGTACACAACATCATTAATCATCAGGGAAATGGAAATTAAAGCTACACTGAGATATCACTTCACATTTGTTAGAATGGGTATTATTAAAAGACAGGCTATAACAAGTGCTGGTGAGGATGTGGAAGGGATAGCAGCGAAGGGGAGTGGGGAAGATAACATGCATTATTACAGTGAGAGAAAGCCAGACCAAGGGCCTTTTCCTTGATTTTTCCTAACGTCGTTGATTACTTCCCTCCTTAATCCCCTACAAGGTTTCTCTAGCGGCATCGTTTACTTCTAGGACTTTAAAAATTAGTCCTGTGCAATACTATATAATTCCAATTATATGAGCTCCCTGGAATAGACAAATTCATAGCAACAGAAAGTAAGAGGCGTCACCAGGGACTGACGGTAGGGGGAAGGGGGGATTATTGTTTAATAGTTTCCAGAGTTCTTGCTGCCAATGATGGAAGGTCATTCGATGGAATGATGGTTCACAAAGCATGGTGAACATATTTGCAAACTGCACAATGTTTGATACTATAAAATTGTTATATATATTTTATGAAAATTAAAAAAAATAATAATCTTATAAAATAGCACCCAGTCCTGTATCTCTAGATCTTTAGAGCCATTTCTGCCTGCCACCTGCTCTTGTCACTTGACGGCCCAAGATGCTTCCAACTCAATACAAAAATAAAGCAAAATCCTTTTTCCATATACATGAATATCTTTGGGGATTTATTTCTCCCCAGATCAAAGAGTTCAGAAGTTGTTAAAGTATATGGGTTGTGTTCCCTGTCATTTCCGAGTGACCCTAACTGGATTAGTTTGCTGCTGTCCACTCAGTTTCGGAGCTGGGGCTCCTCTGGTTCTTGGCAGATATTCAGAAGAGAGCAGCTTCCTCCTTCCTGCCACATTTTACCAGCCTAATTTGCTCTGTAAGTTTGCTCGGTTGCCGTAAGAAAATACAACAGACTGCATTGCTTAAATGACAGAATTGTGTTTTTTCATTCTTCTGGAGGCTGCAAGTTCAAAATCAAGGGGCCGGTAGAGTTGGAGCCTTCTGACACCTCTTTTCTTGGCGTACAGTTGTCCGCCCTCTCCCTCTGTCCTCCGGTGGTCTTTTCTCTGTGCTAACATATGCCAGGTGTCTGTTTCCTCTCTTTATAAGGACACCTTCCAAAGAGGATCACTGGAAATTAGGGCTTCAACATATGCATCTGGGGACGATACAATTCAGCCTATAACACTTGCCAACACAGTGCTGTGCTCCACGCAAGTCTAGTGAGCGTGACATGTAAATGAATGTTTAATGAATCTTAGAATGCTGCCTGGTTTTAGGGCCTGGCCTGATTTCCTCATGTCCTTTGCACATGTACATATGCTATTATACAGAGATTATTTCTGTTACTGACCACTAATGATGAAAATGAATTTATGAGAATTGTATTTTAAATTCTCAAATATAGGTTCTTATCCAATTCTCCAATACCAAACTCCTTCTCTTGGGATTGTCTTCTAACTCACACTACTAACTGTTGGTTCCATTTTAATAATATATATATTTTTTTTAGTTCAGCCTATTTCTGGATACCAGTCTGCTTTGTTTGCTGTGTTTGACAGTTCAGATCAGTCTATGTTTACCACGTCAGATAGACTTAACACTTACTCTGCAAATTATTCTTACAACTTGCTAACTGCTTGTAAGCCCCCAGAGCTGCATCCTGATGGAGTTTATACAACTCCTTGTAGGGTGTCAGCCTGGGATACTACACAGCAGGACCAAGATACAGAGTCTCCAACACACACGCATCTTTTCAATACACAATTCCTTAATATAGATTTGCTTGGTCTGTTCCTACCTCTTTTTCCTTGCTTCATAATCAAATTTAAGTGAATGTTAGGAGAATTTTCTGTCACTGTCATTATTCTGCCTGGTACCTAGTGGAGCAGTATGTCCCTGTGTTCTAGGAAAACAGATCAATGGCACGATGCTTAGACTATCTTAACTTCAATTTCATTTGCATTTGTATTGTAAGGCTTAAATGAGATTTACTATCTCAAAACCAAATTAGATGCCTTTGAGAACTGTAGCAACAGAAAACATTAAAATGTTTGAATCTGTCCATCTCAAAATTCGTCTTGTTCTGATCAATCCTTTACAAGCAGGCAGATTTCACTGAAGCCACTTCAGCATAATTGGCCATTTGTATATGCAGAGATTTTAGACTAATTGCCTTTAACATAATTTGAAGAGACTATTGATCTAGCAACTAATGATATAGCTGGGTTTCAAAATAAGTAATGGTGAAAAATGTCAGTAGGAAAGAGGCTATTGCAGACTATTTCTCTGTATCTCTACTGGGCTTTTCTTATTATAGCTATGACTAACACAAGATGGAATATCATGTGGCCATTAAAAAGAATAGCAACTAGGACCATGTCTCAAAATAGGAAATATTTTATATTATAAAGATAGGGAAAAAAGGAATAAATATTGAATGTATATTGTGATTACAAATATATTAAGGTGAATAAAAGTTTGTCTTAAGGAATATATACACATATTAAAACATTTATTAAGGTGATAAAAATACAGAGATTTGGGCGCCTGGGTGGCTCAGTGGGTTAAGCTGCTGCCTTCAGCTCAGGTCATGATCTCAGAGTCCTGGGATCGAGTCCCGCATCGGGCTCTCTGCTCAGCGGGGAGCCTGCTTCCCTCTCTCTCCCTCTGCCTGCCTCTCTGTGTCTACTTGTGATCTCTCTCTGTCAAATAAATAAATAAAATCTTAAAAAAAAAAAAGAAATATAAATTCTTAAAAAAAATAGAGATTTTTTCTCATATATTTTAAGAGATGTGTGTATAGGCATTTTTTTTTCAAAGATTTTTTTCGATGCATCTCTTAGCTAATACACAAATACTTGATTACTTCTTTAATGAAATGGAAAACTACAATAAACTAAAATTGAGGCATTCCATATTAATTCAGCAATCCTCCTTTTTCTACTTCTAAACACTTTTTTAATTCTCCCCAAACAAATGTTAAGGGTAAATGTTCCTTAGCTTTGTAGTCTATTACATAGTTTTTGATATTGAGATTATTTAGGAGTTGCAGTGAAAGCTTTCTTTAAAAAATAAGACAGATGATCTCAACTAGAAAAATAGATTACCTTAAATCTTCCCAATAAGATATAGAAATCAAGGGAAATGCTTTCAGTTTAAGAAATTGAAGCAGTACCTAACTTGTTACCCGATGTTTGGACAAATGTTTAGAACATTTTTAAGCATGAAGATATGCCAGAATGGACCGATTTTCTCACACATGCAGTCCACCATCTTGCAATTTAGAAGGCAAACGCGCAGATCAGTACAAGCCAGTTGGGAATGCTGAGGAAAATTGTTTTTAAATTGCTTCATGTGTTTCCTTTCTTAAAAAAAATAATGGAATGTGTATGTACAATTCACCTTCCGAATTTATTATATCAATAGAACACCTTTATTATAAGAATTCTGTATTTTATTCCTTGGCTTTAGCCACAAGGGAATTTCACGGACTCTCCCCTAAGAATATCTTATCATTTTCTTCTTCAGAAGCTCTGCACTCACCTTATCTTTTGTTTTGAATCAACAATCCCCACTTTTTTTTTGAACGTGACTCAGTATCCTTTTCCCAAATTACCTTGAAGCATTTGTTCTTTGAAAATATAGAATATATAGTCTATACAATTCATTTGATATTAATATTATTTTATAGTACAGCTGTAAATTACAGTGCTTAAAACAGATAACACTGAGTAAACTTTATTAATGTTTTACTTGTGTTAATTTAATTATCATAATCTATGATAGAGTTGCTATGTTATCTCCATTTTACAGATGGGAAGATTAAAATTTGAAGAATCTGAGTCACTTTCTGTGGACACAGAGCCATTTAGTTTTGGAATCAGGGATTGAATGTGTGTGTGCGCACACGCACAGGGAGAGAGAGAGAGAGAGACTAACCCATATACATATTTTTTTACTACCTATATTATACTGAATATATACACGTATATCTTTGTCCCTTAACTAGGTGTAAACTTTCAGATACATCTTTATTTTAGGAACCATGGTTTCCAAACCTCATTGCTTATAACTTTGAGTGTGTTATTGAAAGTAGAGATTTTGAGTCATATCCGCTGGAGATGTAGCTCCAGATTCTTTTCAGATTCTCCAGATTCTCTCCTCAGAATTCAAGCCTGGTGAACTGTATTTTAGTAAAGTGCCATAAATGTGTCCACAAGATTATCCTCTTCCTCTGAAAAGTGACAAAGAGGAGAATGTCATCTTTGGCAGGTCATTGAATCCTTTTTTTTCTTTAATCTACATGAGAGCCACAAGGAGGGCAAAAACCCATGGAACAATCCTGAATAGTTTGTTTTATTTTCCAAGAAATAAAGGCATTCAGATTCAGGTTTTTAAAAATAATTGTTGTGGGTAAAATAAAAATAGCCAAGTTCATTGCCATCCGTTTGCTGCCCTACAATCAACAAAGACTCATGTCAGACTCTCAAAATACATAAATTTCAAAAGAACAAATTTATGGGTAATACCGAAATCTTTCAGGTATGTTGTAATACTAGATATGCTCAAAAAGTAAGATAGCTTCTTAGAATCTATCAAACCCCTAAGTTGGAGAGCTGGGTCGCCCAGCAAACCATGGTTATTCCTCTTGCAAGTGTGTGGTCTTTAGCAGATTATTCAGTCTCTTCTGTAAAATGGAGTAGTAATAATACTTAAGTAATAATACTTTGCAAGGATAAAGTAAATTAATGCTTGTAAAAGATTTAAAGCCATACCTGGATACTGGAAAGCATACAAAAAAATAGTCTCTTATTTTTATTATGTTCATTCTTAAAATTATCCTTACCTTTAAAAAAAAAAAGACAAAACCCTAACACATCCACTTACTCCAGTTCTCACCAGTCCCAGTTTCTGAACTGGGGGAAATAGGGCAACATTAGCAGCACTCTTTTATAGGATCTCCTAGGGGATAAAGTGTCAGTTGACGTAGATTTGACTATATTTGTTTATTCGTGTTTGATGTTAATATAGAAGTCGTATGTCTGGATGACATTGGAATGTCTAATATAAGTTCTTAGAAGGAAGGTCTTGTGTGTTCTGCAAAGTCTAAAAATACAGGGTGTGTTGGGTGTAGGAATTTAGCAATGTAACAGCAGCTCTGTTTTGTTAAGATACTCTATGATTCATTATTGTAATGATGGTAATTATATTTATAGCCACCATGCTTAAAACATTTTAGAACTATACTGTGTAGAATAAAATAAAGTAGAATGGAAGAGAACTAAATGTTTTACAAAATGGAACTTTCCCCAATGATACTTAAGTTATTGGTAAAGAAATATAGTGTTTCAATGAGACTTAAAATATTACTATTCTTTTTAATAATGACCAAAAAAATATTGCTTAACTTTATCAGGGTCTCAGGCTTTGCATAATTCCTAAGTACTGGTTTATGGTTAAAATCCTTTGTGGGGCACCTGGGTGGCTCAGTTGGTTAGGCCTCTGCCTTTGACTCAGATCATGATTTCAGGGTCCCAGGATAGAGCCTCATTAGGCTCCATGCTCAGCACAGAGTCTGCTTCTCCCTCTGCCCTTCCATCCCCTTGTGTGTTCTCTCTCCCTCTCAAATAAATAATCTTTTAAAAAATTAATTAAAAATCCTTTGCAAAGCTCTCTCTCTCTCTCTCTCTCTATTTATACATATATATACAAAATCCAATTTCCTGATTGTCATAAAGTTAAACCAAAAAAATAATAAAAAATTAATGCTGAGAGTAAAAAGGCAAGTCACAGATGAGGAGAAGATATTTACAAAGTATATCCCAACCAAGAACTCATGTCAAGACTATAAGAAGAACTCCAACAACAGGAAAAAAAAAAAAGAGGAAAACTTGACTGGGCAGTTCACCAAACAGGATATTTATCTGATCAGTAAGCCTATAAAAACGTGCATAACAACATTAATCATTGGGGAAATGTAAGATAAAACTGCAATGGGAAAAAAATTTAAAAACAGTAAGATGTCTCTGCATACCTACTAATGGGTAATATCAAAGAATGTGAGAAAAATAATACAATCATTTTAGAAAACTTTTGCTAGTATCCACTAAAATTAAATATAAGCTTACTTTATTACCCAGTAATTCCAATATAAGGTAAATAAATATTCAAGAGAAATCAATGCAGATATAGCCATTGTGGAAAACAGTACAGAGGTTTCTCAAAAAGTTAAAAATAGAACTGCCTTACAATTCAGCAGTTGCATTTCTGGATGTTTACCCAAAGACTACAAAAACACTAATTCAAAGGGATACATGCACCCCAGTGTTTATTGCAGCAGAGTCTACAGTAGTCAAACCATGGAAACAGCCCAATTGTCCACTGACAATGGATGAATATGGATAGAGAGGTTGTGGTTATACATTTGAAAATTCACTTTAGATTTGTGCACTTTACTCTGTCTGAATGATACTTTAAAAAATATTCTCTAGTCTGGGACCAAACAATGAGCATAAATAATTCTATCATACTTGAGCAAAACAAGACAAAGGAATGCTGGAAAGGAAAGACTTTCATATTTGAAATAAACTGACATATCAAAGTAAGACCAAATGCAGTGTTCTTCATTGTTGTTTACTGTATTATGCTTTTATGTAGTAGAGAAAAGTTTGTTTGGAATTTGAACAGATTTGTCTATTTCCCCGTGCTTTTTAATTTACTCCGTTGTTTAATTATATTGTATAAATATGGTCTCATGATTATTTATTTTATACTTTGGGATTAATCTAACACTACATTCTTTACTGTTACACCAATCGTTAAAGCTTTCGCTACTGGTAGCTCTTTCCTTTGGCCCCTTTTGAAATACACTCATCTTTGTGGAATTTTTTTTTTTTATGATTGTATTTCTTTGTTTTTTACCACATCTATACTTTCTGTTAATACAAGACGCTCCAGGAAGAAAAAGATTACAATTTTTTAAGTGTTTACAGTAAGCTTGCTAATATGGAGTACCTTATTTAGGTCAGGGCCCTGTCTGATTCCCTTAAGAATGGAGCATTCCTCAGTTTAATGCATATGGTCAATACTTCTAACTCAAGCCAGACGTATTGCTAAAATAGCTTATTATAAAAACTGCCATAAAGAACATAGATGGAAATTAGAGATATTAATAACTTAACTGTGTGTCTCAGTTAAGTCAGTGTGCTATAAGGGACTGTGATTGATGGAGGAGGAGCTTTAAAAGTCTTGTTTTACATATGGAGAGATATTAATAACTTAATTAAATATGTTCTCTAAGAAAATGTGCTATAAAGAAATGTGATTGATGGAGAAGAGCTTTTGAAAGTTTTGCTTCATTTCTAGACTTACATGATGTTTCTATTAAAGTATATACCCTCTAAGCAAGCCAATTTTATAGGAGGAGAGAGGGCTTTTAAATGCAAATAACTTTCTAATTACATTTTTTCTCATCAAATGCTTGTTAGAATTTATAGTTTCAATCTGATAGTCGTCACATTGGGGGTAAAAGTTCCACAGAGAGGGAGAAAATTAATGGATTCCTTTAAGCCATAACAATAATATGAAATTATCCCCGCGGTGTTACAATCAAGGCAGTTACAATAGGTGTACCTGAACAGGCAATGCATCATAGAAAAAGTTATTCATATAAATAAAGTACAGCTACATTGTTTATAAAATATACTTCCAATTATTTTCTAAAATAAAGAGTGAGAGAACAATGAAGAGAAAAGTTGTGTAGTTGAAATCCAAGAACACAGATAGAAGAATTCTCTGTTTTATTATTTTTGTTTGAAATTTCTTATTTTCTCTGCAACTTGACTTATGTTCACTTTCCCCCCCAGTATTCTTCTTTGCCATTTTGCATGTGAAATCATTCATTCAGACAGTCAATCTGGTCCTTTTAATGACCTCTCTGTCTTCTTTCAACTCCTGTGGTTACCTTGAGTACCTTGAGTGGTTCACCTTTTGTCTTCTTGACGTTTTTGTACAGAAAGATTTTGAATAATAAAAAACACATTTTTATACACCAGAGACTTGTTTCTCAAGCTGTTTGCTTGAGAGAGCTTTCTAGGAGTTTTAAGTAAATATCTCCCGAAGGGAACAAAACTGGTCTTTGCGAGCACTTTTTTCCACTGCTCAAACTCCATCTTCCTCCCTTTCTTCTTCCGTTCCCGCGCTCCTTCCACCTGCTCTGCCCGCCCGCGTATCTGCTCAGCTCCTACCACCTGCTGGGTCTTACTGTAGTCCCATCCCCACCAAGGCTCGCCAGCACCAGTTAAAATCAACTACAAGTTGACCTCGGTACAGCCCCCCATGGAATCAGCTGAACATTATCTGGGCTTGGATGATGTTACACGAGGTACCACATGTAATATCTTTCTCTTGTTTTTGTTGTTATGTTCACTTACTGCCTATTACAGCTGACTGTGGAATATTTTACCATCCTCCATGAAACCCCACCATTGGAGACTCTTCTTAGCCCTACTGAAGTGACAAAATACTATTAAAGTTGAAATACCTTCTTCTCCATGGCGGACCCCAAATTTTGTGCCCCGGTATTAGCTACAAGTTTCTTACCAATTCCAAAATAAGGTCAAGTCATTTCATGAACCAAAACTGAAGAAACCCTTTTTAATCTATTTTATCTATTAACTTTTTTATCTATTTATTATCTATTTATTAACTATTTTATCTATTAGTTTATATAACATTTTTCTAAAGCAAGAATTCAGATCTCAGCTTTCGTTAATACTTCCAGTTTTTTTTTTTTTTTTTTGCCCTTTTCCCACCTTTTAGCAGGATTTCCTTCAGTATAGTATCTATGCCTCATAAAAGAGATCACAAATTCAGGGTTAACCCTTTTTCTTTAGGGCTCATTGGAGAACAAATATTTGAGAAATGGCATTGTGGTAGAATTTAGGTTCCTACTGGGGCACCTGGGTGGCTCAGTGGGTTAAATCCTCTGCCTTCGGCTTAGGTCATGATCCCAGGGTCCTGGGATCGAGCCCCACATCGGGCTCTCTGCTCAGCAAGGAGCCTGATTCCCATTCTCTCTCTGCCTGCCTCTCTGCCTACTTATGATCTCTGTCTGTGAAATAAATAAACAAACAAAAATCTTAAAAAAAAAAAAAATTTAGGTTCCCACTATTTATCTCTTTACCTATGTAACTTACAAGATTAAAAATGGTTGGTTCTGGGTGCCTGGGTGGCTCAGTGGGTTAAGCCACTGCCTTCGGCTCAGGTCATGATCTCAGGGTCCTGGGATCGAGTCCCGCATCGGGCTCTCTGCTCAGCAGGGAGCCTGCTTCCCTCTCTCTCTCTGCCTGCCTCTCAGTCTACTTGTGATCTCTCTCTGTAAAATAAATAAAATAAAATCTTTAAAAAAAAAAAATGGTTCGTTCCAGTGTCACCTGGATGGTTCACTCGGTTAAGCGTCTGCGTTTGGCCCAGGTCATGATTTCAGGACCCTGAGATCAAGCCCATGTCAGGCTCCAGGCCCATGGCAATCTCCCTGCTCAGGCAAGAGTCTTCTTCTCCCTCTGCCCTTCCCCAGTGCCTGTGTGCTTATGTTTTCTCTCTTTCTCTCAAATAAATAAATAAAATCTTAAAAAAAAAAAAAATGGTTGTTCCCATATCTCTATTTTAGTCCAAAGAGATAACACTATGTCTAATCTTGACCACATCTACAGAATGAAATCAAATGTTTAAGGTCTAATTCAGAATTGGCCAGGCTCCAGGAATAAGAGAAACAAACAATTTAGGAAAAGAAAACTGTAGTCCCTCCAGTCTAAAGCCCAGGAGGTTTAAAAAGAGTGATTTTCTGGTCTAGCCCAGAAACAGATTGAATTTAAAATTATAGATTATAGTTAGATTAGAGCCTTCTTTGTATAACCTTTCTTGAACACCCCATTGCCCTCACTTTGATATGAATAACATTAAGAAAAAAAAAACATTAAAATGCTTGTCTGGCAGCTGGACTTTTGTTTCAGAATTCTGGTCAGTAGGTGCAAGTTAGATTGTTTAACACAATGGGGCACAAAAGCAGTAGTATCATAGTTAACAGGAGGTAATGTGACTTCTTTTCTTCATAAAACAAGATAAAGTGGAGACTAGAGCTCTTCCACATTTGAGTTCTAATTTTATATGAAGTTTGGTAAAGGGATTGGGAAGTTATAAAAGGTAAGACATATATATTTAATTCACATTTACTTAATGTTTAATGTATGCCTATACTGTGCTAGATGCTGGGAATACAAAGTTCCAACACAAAAATAAAACACAATTTCTGGCTTTGAAGAGATATGCAGATTATTAGAATGTATGTGTCTTTGGTTCTGAACTTAAATTGCAATATTGGGCTATGTGTAGATTTTAATGTAAGCATGTATTCTTCTTCCTGCTATGATTAATACCTCTCTTTGTATTTGTCTGCCCTTGCCATCTTTAGGAGATCGTCAACTTCAACTGTCGGAAACTAGTGGCTACCATGCCGCTGTTTGCTAATGCAGATCCCAATTTCGTGACTGCCATGCTGAGCAAGTTGAGATTTGAGGTGTTTCAACCTGGAGATTATATCATACGAGAAGGAGCTGTGGGTAAAAAAATGTATTTCATTCAACATGGAGTTGCTGGTGTCATCACAAAATCCAGTAAAGAAATGAAGCTGACAGATGGCTCTTACTTTGGAGGTCAGTGAGAAAGAAAGTGGCACTGAGCTGAATGTTGCTTCGGTTATGTGTCCTTCTCAGAATTTTGGAGATGTCAGAATGTTGATTTGTGGGTTTTGACTAGGAACTTGTATTCGAATTCCGATAGAAGTATCTAAATGGCATGTTTTCACATTTCAGTGTCACATGTTCAGTGTGTGTATATTTACTGTGTTGGTTGGAGTATCTTGTTACCTTCACAAACCGGAAGTGATGAACACTGGCTTAAACCAGAAGGAAAATATATTTTTGTCTCACACAGAAGTTTCAGGAGAGTCAGGTGGCTCTCCTCAAGACAGTTTTCAGGAGCCCAGATTTCACTGATTTTGTCGCCATCCCCTAGAGTGATTTTCCCACTAGAAGGAACTGGTTCCTCTCCATCATGTTAGGTATGGCCCACAGGAAGGGAAGAAGGGGACAGAGGAAGTGACGAGTGAGCAACTTCTCTTTAAAGGTGTACCTAGAATTGTCCCTGTCAGTGCTTATTTACATCCAATTGGCTAGAATTGAGTTATGAGAGTACCTGTAGGTGTAAGGCAGGCTGAGGAATGTAGCCTCTAGTTGAGAGGTGTGAAAGTCAGGGTTCTCCTAAGAAACAGAACCAATAGGAGAACATACATACAAAAGGAGAGTTATTATGAGGAATTGGCTTATGCAAATATGGAGACTGACAAGTCTTGTGATTCGGCCATTGACAAGCTGGAGACCAGGAAAGCTGGTGGTAGAATTTAGTTTGGCTCCCAAGTCTGGGAACTGGAGGAGTCAAAGATGTACATCCCAGTCTAAAGGCAGAAGATGAGATGAGTTGTTAGCTCAAGCAGTGAGATAGGAAAAGAGGGTCGAACTCCCCCCCACTACTTTTGTTCTGTTCACACCTCTAGTTGTTCGGATGATGCCCACTCACATTGGGGAGGGGAGTCTGCTTTACTGAGCCCACTGATCCAAATGCTGATCATATCTGGAAACACCCTTGCAGACACATCCAAAAGTTATGTTCAATCTGGGCATCCCATGGCCAGTCAAGTTGATACCTAAAACTAACCATTATAAGTAGAAATTTTCCTTGCTAAAAATCCTGAAAATTTGAATTGTTTCCAACTTTTTGCTATTATCAGATATATATTGATATTTGTGCACATGTATAAAACTTGCCTAGAAGTTGAATTTCTGGTCAAAGACTATACATATTTTTAAACTGAGATAAACACCAAATTGTTTCTTTGATGGGACTGCCTCTGTCTACATGCCCTGCCAATTCATTTTGACTTTTGTCCTCTTAATAAGTAAAAATGGCATCTCTTTCTTGTTTAATGTGCAATCCCATTATTAATATTGAGGTTGAAGCATTCATAGATTTATTCAACATTTGTGTTTTATTTTTTCTGCTTCTATTCTTTATATATTTTCTATTTTTTTTGCCTTTTTAAAACAATTGATAGCAATATTCCTAATGTGTTTTTGATAATCTGTAACTATTTTCTTCAAGCTTGTTATTGCTTTTTTTTTTAAGATTTTATTTATTTATTTGACTGATAGAGATCACCAGTAGGCAGAGAGGCAGGCAGAGAGAGAGAGAGAGAGAGGAGGAGGAAGCGGGCTCCCCGCCGAGCAGAGAGCCGGATGTGGGGCTCCATCCCAGGACCCTGGGATCATGACCTGAGCTGAAGGCAGAGGCTTTAACCCACTGAGCCACCCAGGCACCCTTCTTATTTCTTTGTTATCTTTCTAACTTTCCCTTCATCATTCTGATTTTATTATTGTTGACTTGATATGATCCTGCCTGTCCTTCCCCTTAAGACATCAGAGATTTTGTGTTCCTTAGGTGGGTTTTGTACAGGGCAAATTTACAAAAATATTCTCCATCTTTACCTCTATTTTATTTAGTTTTGCATTTTGTTACTATTTTATCATAGTTTACTGTATTTATTATGCATACCTTGATTACATTTTTAATAGTAACCCATCTAGCATATATTTTTGAATATAGTGTGAAGTAAGATTCTGTATTTTTCCCCAAAAGAGATCAAGTTTTCCACCATCACACATGGAAGATTTCATTCTTTCTGCAAAACATTAAAATATTTCTTTAGTAATAAGCCAATAGAATATAGATTATGGTGACAATAACAGCTAATACTATATTACATATTTGAAAGTTGCTAAGAAAGTAGATCTTAAAAGCTCTCATCACAAGGAAAACATTTTTGTAGCTATATTTGGTGACAGATGTTACCCTGATTATTGTCATCATCATTTCTCAATATATATAAATATCAAAGTATTATGTTGTCATGAGCACGGTAGGAAGGCACAGACACGAGTTGTGTCTTTCCACAATGCCAGCTTTATTCAATCGTAAAGCAAGGTTAACGTAATTATAAAGCAGGTTCAGGATTCCAAACTCAGTGACATTTCACTCTTTGTTCAACTTTGCCTCTTACCACCACATAAAACAAAGCACAAGAAAAGTTACACAGCAAGAAAGATAGTACAGGGAGTAGGAAGTTAAGACACCAAAGATGAAATCAGTCTGTGAGCATGCAGTTCAGTAAAGGCCTCCGTCTGTGGGGTCAGCCCTCAGCGAGGGCTGCTTATTATGTCCAAGCAGTGCAGGACCTCTGTTCTGTTCAGAGATCAGTCCGGCAGAGCTTCAGCAGCGGCCGCCTTTTTGATGTGGTCAAACGTGAAAGGGTCAGTGTCTTGAAAGTCTGATAGTTTGCTGCGAAAATCTTCTTTTTTAAAGGGATTTAATCTGTCTTGGGCCTTTGCAGAACTTTTCTTTTTCTGCTCATCATCATTCTGAGGGTGCCGTCTACTGGCGCTTATTTCAGTATCTGGTCTTAGCTGCAACGCCTTTGGCTCTTGTGTCACTGCTTGACATTTCATGCTTGACGTGGGTGATTCCTGTTACTCTCTGTAGTTGCATACCTGAAACTAACATGTTGTGTCAATTACATCTCACTTAAAAGAAGAGAATCCTGGGTTGGGGGAGATATATACATATATATTCCACTAGATTTTTTTTATATATCAGGAAGAAAACCATATAGTCTTACCTTTTCTAGTATACATGCAGATTCATAGAGGGACTTTAATCATTCCAATCAAAGATGCTTCCAGGTAGTATTGAGACAAAAAAGTAAAACAACTACAGGGAGGAGCCATTATGTTAATATATGGACTTTAGGGGCTCTTTTGCATAGAAGAAATAATGTTAGAACAAGCAGAAGGAGGAAACTATTTTTTCTTAGTTTCTTTTCTTAGTTTCTACCAATTCTGTTAAAACATTAGAAATTTAATGATTAATATTAGACCTCTGGTAGTATAGTATCAGGACTGGGCAAGCTTAATGTTAAAATGTTCTTCAACATCAAGAAACTGAAACGTTTTTTTTAGAAAAAGGTAAGACGTCTGTCTTCAAATATCTATAGGCTTATCCTGTAAGAAGCAGTTCAAAGGAAGCTCTTTTCCTTCTCCTAAGTGAGGTGTAGAATAATGGTCCTTATTAGTTTGTGTTTATCCTTCACAGACTTTATAATTTATCTTCTCTTTAGAAGGCTTCTCAGTCAGAATCAATGTCTCCCACCTTTGTGTCTCCATAGTACTTCTCATAGATTTCCAGGGTCCTGGTCTCAGTCTGCCTCACACTGAAATTAATTGTGTAGTTGTCTGTCTTCCCTCGTATATTCCATGCATACATCCAGATCATCGGCGGGCTGTTTAAAACCAAAGATGCTCAGGACCCACCCATCAAAGATTCTAAATCAGTAAGTCCAGACTGGAGACAAATTTTTATTTGTTCATTAGAGACTAGTCAGCCAGTATATTTGATTCCCTAAAAAACAATCAGTAATGATTAAAAAAGTATTCAAATCAAATTAGTAGTTGAGAAAAAGACAACAAATTTCATTTTGTTCAATAAAATAAATCTATGCTGAGTTTCAGAAGTATTCTTTCAATAACAGCTAAGAAATGCTAGAAAAGGTTTTTAATTTTACTAAATGCTTTTTTGGAATATATCAACATAACCATAAGGTTCTTATCCATTAACCTCTTGTGGTTGAATAAAATATATAAACTCGGGGTACCTGGGTGGCTCGTGGGTTAAAGCCTCTGCCTTCGGCTCAGGTCATGATCCCAGGGTCCTGGGATCGAGCCCCGCATCGGGCTCTCTGCTCAGCAGGGAGCCTGCTTCTTCCTCTCTCTCTGCCTGCCTTTGCCTACTTGTGATCTCTGTCTGTCAAATAAAATAATTAAAATCTTTAAATATATATATATATATATATATATCAACTCAAGATAGGTAGCTTCCTTGACTTTCTCTCTCACCCCTGAAGGATACTTTGGAAGCTTCCGGCTTCCCCTTCTTCCCACTCTTTGTCATGATTCTGTGCTGCATAATTAGCCCCTTGGCCTTTTGTGCACATTGTTCTAGGAAAAATAGATTTGGAAAAGCTAAGACCCAAAATATCTACTTTAGAAAGCACAGAGCACTAATGTTCAAATAAAGAAAAAAGTAATTGAAAGCTGACAGGGTAAAAAAATAAAAGTGTATATGTACAGTGCAAGTGTGGGGAAAGGTGGTTTGGGAGGGAAAACATTTTTGAGGCAGTTAATGGGTATGTGATAAATATGTAGAAGAAACATCTGGAAAGTATTTTCTGGAAGTGTTAATTATGCATTAAGAGTGTATTTTTACATTTGATGTACATTTTTGTCAATTCAAAGCAATTTTTAATTACTATGTAGTTATATTTGCTAATATGACCAAGGTTTTATACAAACACTGGAACACTTATTTCCCTAGATTTATCTGGCTACACTATTAGTAAAGTCAGTTACAGTAACAAATATCCTTGTGTTGACTGGTAAGATCATTTCTGGGATAAAAACTATTTGTCCTGATGTATTATTGTTTTTAACACATTGTAGCCTGTCTATAGGTGAAATTGGACTGTTATTTATTGTTATGGTGGCTATTTTTGTGATCCCCTAGCTAATTTAGGATTATCAGGTTTTGTTTACCTCTTAGCAAGAGTAAGAAAACTTTAAAAAAAATGTATTCTCTCTTTTAAGGAAGTTTAAACAATCTAGGCATTATTGTTACCCGAAGTCTTCTTAGGTTTCACAAGTAAAGCATTGTGTCTGATTCTCTGTTTTCTTTGGTATTAAAATACTTCAGATTTTACTTCTTTATGATTAATCATTCAGTTCATCTAATTCAATAGTTCATTATACTGAAAACTTAAAAAAATAAAGTCCGATGCCAGAGCCGAGATTATACCTAAGAGTTTCTGATGGAATTGAGTGGGGTTGAGATCCAAACATCAGCATGTAAAAACAAAATCTCCAGAAAATTCCAAAAAATTTTCACATTATATATATATATATATATATATATATATATATATATATATATATATATATATATTTATTTCCCTTTTTATTTTCAATAAACCTTTTTAATTTTTAATTTCAGAACAACTTTAGATACAAAATGATTGCAAAGATTTTACAGAGAATTCCATATATCCCATACCCAGTTTCCTATTATTAATATTTGTCATTACTATGCTCTATTTTTCATAATTAATAAACCAATATTGATACAGTATTATTAATAAGTACTAAATAAAACACATACTTTATTCAAATTTTCCTAGTTTTTACCCAATATACTCTTTCCACCCAGCATACCATTTACTTCCACATCCTCTAGTATACTCTTTTGAAAAAAAAAAAAAAAGAAGAAGAAGACATTTATTTATTTTTAAAGACGCAGTGGGTAGGGGTATAGGGCAGAGGGAGAGATCCTTCAGGCAAGACTCCCCACTGAGTGTGGAGCCCTACATGATGTGGAACTTGATCCCTTGACTCATGAGATCATGACCTGAGCCAAAACCAAGAATCTGACGCCCAACCAACTGAGCCACCTGGGTGCCCCAGTTTGCTCTTGTTTTTTTTTAATATAAGGTTTCTTAGGCTTTCCTTGTTTTTGATAAACTTCACAATTTTGAGGAGCATTAGTAAGGTATCTTAGAGCATATCTCTCAGTTGAGATTTGCCTGATGATCTCATGATTAGATTAGGGTAAGTTTTTTGGAGAGGTAGATCACAGACATAAAGTGCCATTATTTTTGCATCGTATCCAAGGGTATTACTATCAATATGTCTTATCGCTCTTAATGTTAATGCTAATCACCTGGATTGAGGTAGTGTTTGTCAGGCTTCTCCACTATAAAGTTACTTTATTTTCTCCTCATTCCATACTTTTCTGTTTGAAGGATAATCATTAGGCATAGCCCATGACTAAGGACTGGGGAATAGTAGAATAATATTCTACTTTCTTAAGGGCAGAGTATATACATAAACTATTTGAAGTTATTCTAAATGGGAAATTTATTTACTCTTACATTTAATTATTCACTAAGCCCATTTTTATTTATCAATATGGACTGGTGAATATTTATTTATAATTTGATTTATAATGCAATACTACTTTATTTGTTTTTATTTTTTTAATTCCTATGTAGTTAATATACGGTGTTATATTAGTTCTGGGTGTACAATATAGTGATTCCACAATTCCATGTATTACTCAGTGCTCATCTAGATAGGTTAACTCTTAATCCCCTTCACCTATTTCACCCTTTCCCCTACCCAACTCCCTTCTGGTAATTATCTGTTTCTATGGTTAAGAATGTTTTGGATTCATCTCTTTCCCCTTGCTGCTTTGTTTTGTTTCTTAAATTCCACATACGAGTGAAACCATATGGTATTTGTCTTTCTCTAACTGACATATTTTGCTTAGTGTTATACTCTCTACCTCCATTCATTTGTTGCAAATGGCAAGATTTCATTTTTTGTGGCTGAATAATATTCCATTCTGTATATACCACATCTTCTTTATCCATTCATCCAATGATAAATACTTAGGCTGCTTCCATACTTTGGCAGTAAACATAGGGGAGCATATATCCTTTCAAATTAATATTTTTGTATTCTTTGGGTAAATAAATACTGGTGGTGCCCTTACTGGCTTGTAGGGTAGTACCATATTTAAATTTTTAGGAACCTCCATACTCTCTTCCACAATGCCTGCACCAGTTTGCATGCCCACCAACAGTGCACAAGGGTCGAATGCTACTTTATTAATTATGCTGCTCAAATCATTCAAACTTTGGCCATTTCGACCTCTTTCAGTTGACCCCTGTGCACCTTTGAAGCACTCCTGTTATTGTGATTGGGGGGGGGGGTTATTTTTGTTTGTTGTGTTGAGATTTTTTTTTCTAGCACTGTAAGGTGTTCCTGGAACATTTTGTGTATTTCCTGCCCAGTCTTAGATTTAGCCATTTCTCTAAGGATCCCTGGTTCTATTTATTGAAGAGTAGTTTTAGAAACTAAGATTTGGACACCAGGTATACTGTTACTACTGGACTATCTTTACTTCTACACCCTCTCAGATGACAAGGCAAAGAGGTATATACTCATATACTAACCTGTGTGTATACATATGTCTATAAATATTTCTGTGTATCCATCTATTAAGCTAAACATGAGTTCATGCTGATATTTCCAACTCCAATCCATCACATATGACTTATGACCTTCTCTTCTTGTTTATCTGTAATACTTCACTCAAGAGTTAGAAATCTGGTTTCCACTATATATTTACTTTTTTGTTCAGTTGTAATATTCATGTGTAGTGGTTTTGGAACTGTAAATCTGTATATCCATAGGAAATAACTTTATCAACTGGAGTATGAATCTTATGTAAGGTTCTTTTTGCCTCTCCACTCATTGCAAAGATGCTTGGGTCAGCATCACACTTCCTAATCTCCCTCAGTGAGGTTGTTTCAACATTTATAATACATTTATATTTTTTTGTTACATTCTGCATTCTATCCTGAGAACTTCTGACTTCCTAAATTATTTTTTTTAATTTGCATAGTATTTGGTTCACTTTTCGTGCTGTAAAGTTTTATAAGTTTTAACAAATGCTTACTGTCCGGTATTCACCATTATAATATCATACAGAATAGTTTCATCACCTCACAAACACTTTTGTGTGCTTCTTATTCAGCCCTCTTGTGTTCTGAAACTTATGGCAACCACTGATCTGTTTATTATCTCATAGTTTTTTCTTGTCCAAAATGTTATATAGTTGAAATCATACAATATATAGTATGGTTTTGAAGAAATTTCAAATTCCGATTGTTAAGTGCTATAACATCGGAAATTGAGTTTTATATATTAATCTTTTATCCAGTGATCTTCTATCCTCACTTACAGGACTTTGGTCAGTTCCTTGGGATTTTCTTCATAGATAATCTTGTCATCTACGAATACAGACAATTGTGTTTCTTTATTTCCAATCCATGTACTTTTTATTACCTTTTCTTATTTATCTGGCAAGGATTTCTAGTACTATATTGAACTGGAGAACTATTATGCCCTAACCTTAGTAGTCCTTGTAATGAATTTTTTCCCCTTGATTTTGGCATAATGCATCTACTTTTTCACTATTAAGCATGATGCTATTTGAAAGGGTTTTTTCATAGGTATTTCTTATCAAATTTAGGAACTTCCACCATTACTGCTTCTGTGAGAGCACAAGAAGGAGGACTGGCAAAGGAAGAGGGACATTCAGACTTCCTGCTGAGCAGGGAGCTCACTGAGGGGCTCAGTCCCAGGACCCTAGGATCTTGAACTGAGCTGAAGGCAGACAGTTAACTGACTGAGCCACCCAGATGCCCCAATATTTTTTTAAGTAATCTTTACACCCAGCATGGGGTTCAAACTTATAAGCCCTGGATCAAGAGTTGCATGCTCTAACAACTGAGCCTGCCAGGCTCCCCAGGAGTTGTTTTTTAAATAAATACATATATCATGAGTGTACAATGTATATTGTCAATTTTTTTCTCTGCCAGTTCTGTGATTATTGTATTGGTTTTTCTTCTTTAGCCTGTTGATGTGGAAGGTTTTCTTCTTTAGCCTGTTGATCTGAATCAAATTCAGATCAACTGAATTTGATTTTGAATGTTGAACCAGCCTTGCATACATGAAATAATTTTTAATGGATTCAATTTTCTAATATTTTGATCACAGTTTTTCTGTTTGTGTTCATAAGAGATATACCTTGGTACTTATTCTTTCCTGTAATGTAGTTTTTTTGTTTGTTTTGTTTTGGTTTGATTTGGTTTTGTATTAAAATAATTCTCACCTCATAGAATGAAATAGAAAATATTCTCTCTGCTTCTATTTTCTGGAAAAGTTATAGAGAATTGATATTACTGCTTCCTTATATGTTTGGCAGTCTTCATTGATGAAAATTCATATTTTTCTGGTTATTAATTATTGATTCAATTTCTTTAATAGATAAAATGTTATTCAGTTTATCTATTTCTCATTGTGTGAGTTTCATTTGTACTTTCCAGGAATTTCTTCATTTCATCTAAATTTTCAATTTTAGGCATAAAATTGTTTGTAGCATTCCTTTATTATCCCTTTTTAATTACTCCAGGATCAGTAGTGATGATTACTTTCATTTATGATATTGATAATTTGTGTTATTTCTTTCTCCCTCTTTCTTCTAAGAATAAACATTTGAAAATCTTTTTAAAGAACTAAGGAACTCCATTGTTTTGTTTTCAATTTTATTGATTTCTACTCTAATTATTATTATTTCCTTATTCTTTTAACTTTAGGCTTTATGTAATGCCCTATTTTATTCCTGATAATTCTTTTGTCCTGAAATCTGCTTTGTCTGAAATTAATACAGCCACTTTAACCTTCCTTTTTTTTTAATTTTTTTTTTAATTGTGACAAAATACACAAACGTAAAATCTTCCATCTTCACTATTTTTAAGTGTATGGTGTAGTGGTTTTAAACACAGTCAGTACTACCAATACCACCATCCATCTCCAAAAAGTTTTCATCTTGTAAAACTGCAACTCTCTATCTATTAAACAAGAAATCCCCATTTCCCCCTTCCTCCCAGCCCTTGGCAACCACCATTCTATTTTCTGTCTCTGCAGTTGGTTTGGTTTGTTTGGCAATACTCTTAAGTATCTCACTTAAGTAGAAACATGTAGCACTTATCTTTTTGTGTCTAGTTTATTTCACTTAGCATAATGTCTTCAAGCTCGTCCATGTTGTAGCATATGTAGCATATATCCTTCCTTTTAAGGCCGAATAACATTTTATTATATGTCTATATCCCATTTTACATATTCATTCATTCACTAATAACTGGGTTGCTTTCACATTTATAGCTATTGTAAATAATGCTGCTATGAACATAGATGTAGAACTAGTTCTTTGAGACTCCATTTTTAATTCCTTAAGTATATACTGGCAAGTAAAATTGCTGGATTGTATGGTATTTCTTTTTTAATTTTTTGAGGAATCTTCATATTGTTTTCCATAGCGGCTATACCATTTTATATTCTCACCAACAGTGCACAAGTGTTCCAATTTCTCCACATTTTCTTTTTTTTTTTTTTAAGATTTTATTTATTTATTTGACAGAGAGAGATCACAAGTAGGCAGAGAGGCAGGCAGAGAGAGAGCAGGAAGCAGGCTCCCCGCTGAGCAGAGAGCCCGACGCGGGACTCGATCCCAGGACCCTGAGATCATGACCCGAGCCGAAGGCAGCGGCTTAACCCACTGAGCCACCCAGGCGCCCCATTCTCCACATTTTCAACACTTGGGATTCTTTTTTGTTTTTTTTGCTGGTAACCTTCCTAATAGGTACGAGGAGGTATTGTATTATTGCTTTAATCTGCATTTCCCTAATGATTAGTGACGTTCAGCATATTTTCATCTTTGTTAGTCATTTGTATATCTTCTTTGGAGAAATGTCTATTCAAATCATTTGCCTATTTTTGAATCAGGTTGTTTGGTGTTGATTTTTAAGGATTTTCTATATATTTTGGATATTAATATCTTATCAGATATATGATTTGCAAATATTTTATTTGTCTTTTTACTTTCTGATGGTGTATTTTGATGCACAAAATTTTTAAATTTTCATGAAGTCTAATTTATGTTTTTTTTTTTTAAGTTACTTGTGCCTATATCCAAGAAATAATTGCCAAATCTAATATTGTGGAGGTTTCACATATGTTTTCTTCTAAGTTTCATGGTTTTAGGTCTTACAGGTCTTTGGTCCATTTTTAGTTAATTTTTATGTACAGCGTTATGGCTCAACTTCATTCTTTGCACATGGATGTCAATTTTTCCCAGCACCATTTGTTGAAAACACTAGCCTTTATTTTTAAATGATCTTGGCACCCTTGTCATTACAAATAGCATGGAGGACATGGGGACTTAGAGTGGAGAAGGGAGTTGGGGGAAATTGGAAGGGGAGGTGAACCATGAGAGACTATGGACTCTGAAAAACAATCTGAGGGTTTTGAAGGGACGGGGGGTGGGAGGTTGGGGTACCAGGTGGTGGGTATTATAGAGGGCACGGATTGCATGGAGCACGGGGTGTGGTGCAAAAATAATGAATACTGTTATGCTGGAAATAAAAATAAATAAAAAAAAATCACTGATCATATATGCAAGAGTTTATTTCTGTACAACCATTTAATTTTGTAAAACTATTTTTTAGAGCAATTTTAGGTTTACCACAAGCTGAAAGGGAAGTACAGAGATTTTCCAGAAGCTCCTTGCCCCCACTTATGCCAGCCTCCACCTTATTAACATCACTCACTAAAAGGGCACCAAGAGGGAACCTACATCATAATCACCCCAAGTCATGATTTACCTTAGGATTCGTTTTTATTATGGTATATTCGATGGGTTTAGACAAATATATAATGACATATATTCATCAGTATAGTATCATACAGAGTATTATCACTGCCCTAAATATCTTCTATGCTTTCCCTATTTATCTCCCCCCTCTCTCTCTCTCTCTCTCTCTGAAACAATTACTGAACTTTGTATTACCTTCATGGTTTTGCCTTTTCAGGAATGACATATGCTGTAGTATTACAATATGTAGCCTTTTTAGATCGTCTTCATTCAGTTAGTAATATGCATTTAAGGTTTGTCCACATCTTTTTAATTGCTCGACAGCTTGTTTCTTTTTGGTGCTGAATAATATTCCATTGACTGAAAGTATCACAGTTTATTTATCCATTCACCTACTGAAAGATATCTTGGTTGTTTCCAAGTTTTGGCAATTATGAATAAAGCTGCTATAAACATCCAGGTTTTTTGTGGACATGTTTTCAACTCCTTTGGGTAAATACCAAGGGGTATGATTACTAGATTATATGGTAAGGATATTTTTAGTTTTATAAGAATCTGCCAAACTGTCTTTCAAAGTGGCTATACTATTTTGCATTCTCACCAGCAATGAATGAGAGTTATTGTGTTCCATATGCTCACCAGTATTTATTTTCTGTTGTCAGTGTTCTGGATTTTGGCCATTCTAATAGGTGTGTAGTCATGTTGTTTTAATTTGCATTTTCCTGATGATGTATGATGTGGAACATCTTTTCATATGTTTGTCACCTGTGTCTATTCTTTATTGAGGTGTCTTTTAAGGTTTTTAGTCCATTTTTAATTGAGTTGTTTGCTTTCCTATTGTTGAATTTTAAGACTTACTTGTATCTTCTAGATAAAAGTTATTTATCAAATGTGTATTTTGCAAGTATTTTCTTCCAGTCTCTGGCTGTCTACTCCATCTTTTGACGTTTTCTTTTGCAGAGCAAAAGTTTTAAATTTTAATGAAGTCTCCTTTCTCAACTATTTCTTTCCTAAGTTGTGTCTTTGGTGTTGTATCTAAGAAAGGCATCAGCATGCCCAAGGTCATCTAGATTTTTCCTATGTAATCTTCTAGGAGTTTGTAGTCTATGTTTTATATTTAGGTCTATGAAATATCTTGAGTTAATTTTTGTGGAGGACTAAAGGCTGTGCCTAGATCAATTTTCTTTGCATGTGCATGTCCGGTTGTTCCAGCACCATTTGTCCAAGAGACTTTTTTCTCCATTGTATTGTCCTTACTCCTTTACCAAAGATCGTATGACTACATCTGTAAAGGTCTGTCTCTGGGCTCCCTGTTTTATATCACTGGCCTATCTGTCTATTCTCACATCAACACCACACTGCCTTGATTACTGCAGCTTTATAGTAAGTCTTGAAGTCGGGTAGCATCAGTCCTCCAGCTGCCTCTTGTGGGTCTCTTTTGTTGCCTCTTGTGGGTCTTTTTTCTCTCCATGTAAACTTAGAATCAGTTTGTCAATATCCATAAAATAACTTGCTACGATTTTTATTAAGATTGACTTGGATCTATAGATCAAATGGGGAAGAACTGACATCTTGACAGATTAAGTTTTATCTTCTGTCCATGTACACAGAATCTCTCCATTTATTTTGGTTTTATTTTATTTTAGTAAGAGGGAGTAAGAACTTCTAAGGATGTCAAAACTAAAACTGAAAGCCCTTTCTCATATTTGTTTAATCTTCTCTTACTCTATAATATATGTCATTTTTAACACTTTTATTTTCTCACTTTTATTTTCTGAATCATTTGCATTAATGTTTGTTATTTTCATGGAGTTTTCAAAGAAAGAGCTTTTTTCTTTCACTGGAAAGAAAAATTTCTGGAATTTGTTTTTCTTTAGGAAATCTTTCATTATCTTTAGATTTTAATTTTTTGCTTTCTTTTTTAGTTTCTTGAGTGAAAAAAATAGTATATATACTTATTTTCAACCATTCTTCATTGTGACGACTGCAGTTTGAGTACATTTGCTTTTTTCATTGTGATGACTGAAATTTGAGTACATTTGCAATCTGACTACATTGCTTTGGTCAAATTGCATTATACTTTTTAGATAGTGATTTATTATTGCTCTTTCTTTTTTTAATATTTTTAAGGTTTATTTATTATTTTTTAATTAATATCTACACCAAACATGAGGCTTGAACTCATGACCCCAAGAACAAGAGTCATATGCTCTTCCAACTGAGCCAGCCAGGTGCCCCTATTGCTGCTTATTTCTAAATGGATTCCACTTTCAGTCCGAAGTTATTGCATGAGTTGCTTTTTATTTATATTGTTTTTAAAATGTTTAAGTGGAGACATTTGGAGATGGAATAGTGGAGTGAAAACAAACACATATTTGAATAGGAGAATTACAGAATATCAAATATGTTAAACAATAAATTGTATTGATAATAAGTGATGCATAAGAAAGATGATATGATTAAAGGAAATTTATTTTTAAAAGGAGTGAAATGTTCTACACTTACTAGACAGTTAAAATTAAAATGCAATGCTAAGGGTACCTGGGTAGCTCAGTTGGTTAAGCATCTGACTCTTGATTTCAGCTCAGGTCATGATCTCAGGATCATGACATCAAGTCCCACATTGAACTCTGCCCTAGGCATGAAGCCTGCTTGAGGTTCTCACTCTCTCTCTTTTTCTCTCTCACTCAAAAAAAAAAAAAAAGGGCAATTCTATACAGAATATTTTCTCCATTCTATTAATTTCTTAAGACATAAATGATGAGTTCTAAAATAAACCAATGAAGTCATCCCGCCATTTAACAAATATTTAATAGTTTAATAAATAATTTTAACAAGTAGTTTAACGAATATTATGTAAACAAATATTTCTTTATCGTTCATTCCTATAAAAGTCAAATATGTAGCTATTCAACCCAACTCACTTCAATAAGAAATTCTATAAAATTCTGTAAAATAATATTTTGTTTGGATTCCATGCTTTTAGCCTCATACATATTTTACCTTGGGGACCTAAAGTGGCGATTAGTGGACCTCAGGGTACTGAAAGCACAATCTTTTAGTAATAGTTTATGAGGAAAAATTGGTTTACATTACTATCTATTCTTTGACACATACAGTTGATATTTGTTCAAGATAAACACCAAAGAAGATAATGAAAAGCAATCAAAACCTAGTAATAACAAATTATACTTACTTAGTGTGTTAGGGTTTATAATTCTTACCTCTTTAAGTATCGATATAAAATTTTAAAATGAACAGGAAAGACTCTTGTTTTATACTGATTTTACATTTGCATGGCCAATGGTGGCAACTTCGTAGCACAATTAAACAGAAGAGCAGAGATCAGCTGAGGAACATTCTTTCCTTTCTTCTCAAATGTCTGAATTAAATGAACATAATCATCACTCTGAACATTCCAACTGAATGGTAAGAAAAATTGTGAGATATAGAGACTTATTCAAAGAAAGATCAAATTTCAAGTTTTGTATTCTTTGCCTGACTTGATTTATTTCTACAATAATACAGACTATATTTCTAGATCAAATTAGTTTTGTTTTACTTTAACTCAGAGAAGTCTTGTTTTTTTTTCCCCCTGAGTGTGTGTGCATGCATGTGTGCGTGTGAGTGTGTGTGTGTGTGTGTGTGTGCATGTGTCAAGGTTGGGGAAAGAGTGTTAAGTTAGCACATACACCATCTCATCCAGTGTTCTCAACAACAGAGGTCCCCAGTATTGTTCTGGGAGAGACAGTGCAAGAGAATGAAGGTAGAGTAAGTGCCTAGCACATTCATAGTCCCTAGGGATACAGTGGTGAACAAAATAGACAAAATTGCCCACAGTCATGTAGCTTGTATTTTATGGGGTACTTAAATTTTAGAAGTAAAAATTTAATAAAGAAAACTAAGTTACTGGAATATTAAACTACATTGCCACATGGTGATAAATGCTTCTAGGAATATTAAAGCTAGAAGGAAGCAGAAAGAATACCTTCCTGCCTGTACAGCCAGCTAGGGAGTAGGTCCAGGCATGTAGGATCAATTACGTGGGACTCCCAGGCTTCTCACTGAGAGTGATGGTGAGTGAGGACAAAGCACCTGTGAGACCAGTCCTCATGGATCTGACCATGTTGATGGTGAGGCAGTGAGTTTGGGGTATTAAAGGAGTGAGGCTCTTATTAATAAGAGGAGTTTCTGGACTCCTCTTTACTCTCAGCCTAGCCAAAACCAATCCTGGAAAAGTGACAAAGCCAGGTTTCAAACTCAGCCATGATTCTGAACTTAGAGCCTGAATTTTTTCTACTGTGCCTCACTGCCTCGTAAGAGAAGGCACGATGGTCATCCTCTAGGGTATAAACATTAAGCATCAGCTAAGCCTTAGCTTGTCTTTAGAGGCATCCATGAACCCTTTATACATGCATTTGTTAAAGACCATTGAAATCTGTTCATGTGTTCAACTGACCCTCCTGTTAAAGTAATCATATTATTAATACATTATCCACTGAGTAAGGTAAAATGTCATTAATATGCCTCATTAAAATTTCAAATAATGTATCTTTTATTCAATAGCTTATGAGTTTAAAGAAAAGTGTCTGTTTTTCAAATATAATGTTTCATTATTGCTGCTATCTTTATGTACTCACCTCTTGTCATTCCGTACCAAAGTATTGTCGTTGATTCAGTTTCCTAACTTTCTTTCTTTCAAAATATCTGTCTCATAAGTTCTTGTGGTTAGTCATATGAAACAAACTTACCAGAAGGAAAATAATTCCCATGATTGTTGCCATTATCAATAATTTGGTATTAAGTGCTGCTTAATAATGTCTAGTATTTTGTCAGCCTTAAGGAGACTGCTAGGAACTTCATATAGCTGATGTTTATGTTTAGAATTTTTGTGCCCAAAATGCATTTGGCCAGATAGCGATCATCTGGCATTTTTATATTTAGAGCCACAGATTTGAAAAACCACAGACAATCCCTGTCATGGCGACTGATCATGAAGAGGTCTGGAGCCTCTGTCAGTCCATAGTTTACAGTCGATTCCACCTCTAGTACCTTGTACACTTCTAAAAGCTGATAAAGATTTTCTAGAAAGTGTAAAGAATCTGTTGATAGTAAAGGCAAAACTTGATTGGCTCAATTCTTCCATTATATTTATAAGAAGACCACAGCAGAGGAAAATGATAAATATTCTTGTCGATTTTTTTGCTTTATTGTTGCTTCCTCATGTGTTCTTTCCTTCAGCGAGGCTTATGAAATAAATAATTATTTTAATAGTGATAAGACAGAGATGACAGATATTTTTTACAGGTTTTATCCACCTGGGAGTCTATCTATACCAGATAATGTACAACCACAGCTTTGCTAAGTCATCAGGTGAGAGAGATGCTACTGCCCATCTGTGCCTCACTTCACAGTTCATGATTCTATCAAATCAGGTAGAAATGCACCCAAAACGTAATAAAGAATTAAATCAAGTGTCTGAGACACTTAATGAACATCAGGACGAATATTAAGAAGACATTTTATTTTGGGGTGCCCAGGTGGCTCAGTGGGTTAAGCGTCCAACTCTTGGTTCCTACTTAGGTCGTGATCTACGTGTCGTGAGATGGTGCCCCCTATTGGGCTCCATGCTTGGCACAGAGTCTACTAAAATTCTCTCTCCCCCTCTTCCTCTGCCCCTCCCCGAGCTGTCTTTCTCTAAAATGAATGCATAAATCTTTAAAAAAAAAAAAAAAGACATTTCATTTTGACGTCATAATGTCTTTTTTCCCTTTACTGAAGTAGAAACAGAAAGGTCCTTGTTACAATTCTAGGTCCTCCTGTATTCCTGTGGTTGTTCACAAGGACCATCTTTGGAGCTTTATAATTAGGCCACATCAGGCCACACCTTGAACCTACTAAAATAAAAACTTTATAAGGCAAATTTACTTTCTAATCTTTACCTGTAATTCTAATTCATGCACTGAATTTAAAAAATGTATCTCTACATGGTTCTTAAATTTTGATATCTATTAAATGCTGGGGAACATGATTTCAGTGAAAATATGGGTTTTTTTTTTAATATGGGGTTTTATTGCAAACGGAAATAAATCTAGTGGGTTTCAATTCATTTTAGAGCATAAAATTGTTTCAAATATTTTAAAAATACTTTTTTCTCTTGAAAACATACATTGCTTAATTTTGATTACCAGTAGTCTTTGGAATGCACATTTTATTTGTGTTACTCAGATGATAAGTTTTGTAATGATAAACTTTGTATGCTAGTCAAGGAATTGCTGGTAATAAAGAACAGATGGAAGGGTGCCCCCGCCCCCGCCCCGTCCTCAGTTTTGTATGCGTATCTCAGAGAGTAGAAAGAAGCAGGGCTTTCTGTCAAGCATAGCTGGGGGAAAAACTATTTAAGCAAGACGTACATCACCGATCAGGATAGTCTAAGAGAAAACAATCTCCCAGACTAATGTTTTCTTTAAGTCTTCTCCTTAGAGTGAATCTGTATTCGTGACTGAAGAGGAAACAATGTGCTCTCTTTTGAAGCCCCAAATTTCCTATTCCATTCCTGTTTCCCAGGATTCCCAAAGCGGGGGCTTCAGCACCACGCACTTCCCGTTTTCCTTCATTCTGGAGCAGTCCTTCTTTCCACGAGGTCATCTGAGTTGTGACCTCTGCCCTCTGTATGAAGAAGATTCAGATCCAGATCCTTTAACATAACCTCCAAAACTCTGTGCAGTCTGGCCCTATCTTCCTAATCTCAACTCCTATCTTTCCCTCCAGGTACCCTCAGCGTGACCCCCAAGACTGCTAGTCCTTAAGCAACCAAAGGCTGCCTTGGCAAAGATGGTCCCTTTGGTTAAAAATTCCCTCTCCAGTCTTCAGTCTAATACATTGCTTCTTGTATTTTTGAAGACACCACTCAAATATTTTTTTCATCTCCCTTGGTAGATGATTTTTTTTCTTTGCTTTCATAGCACTTCTTTAACCTATTATTGAACTGCTTTCATCATTATTTTATATGTCAGTATTTCATATTAAATTATGAATTTTATGAGCTTAGACATTATGGTTTCATCTGATTTCAACGTGAGGTACCAAAGCACAGTAATTGAACTATAACACATTCAATAAGAACTCATACAATGAATGGATGAATAGATACGTGGATGGGTGGCTAGATGAATGTATTTTCCCTCATCTCTACTCTTTATTTCCATTACTTCTGCTACTTTCTCTTCAGCCCAAAAATAAGAAAGCACTTAAGCATCCCTTTCATGGGGGTATTATACTGTGTTAAACTTATTGTCTTTATCTCAAGACAAAAAATCAATATAAATAATGATAAATTGTAAACTCAATGAAAGAGAAGACATTATTTATATCTGAAATATGTATTACTATTTCAATTACTATCTAATTTTAAATTAATCTTACTGTATTAGGGATCAGATAATATGGTTTTAGAATTTAAAGCAACAGAATCGAGAGCAGTGTTGTTGAGCAGAACTTTCTGAGGTGAAGGAAATTTTCTGTACTCAATACTATTCAGTAAGATAGCTGCTAGCTATATGCAGCCATTGAGCATCTGAGGTATCTGATGTGACTGTGACTGAGAGATTAATTTTATTCTATTGTAATTAATTTAGATTAAATTTGAATTGCTACATGTGGCTAGTGTTGGATAAAAGAGTTTTAGATTGCTGTAAGAATGGGGTGAAAGGGATTTACAAGGTAGTTGTATCTAAGATGATATAAAGGGGTGTTATTTCTCCTCTTAACTCTAGTCTTCTTGGAAATATTCTAATTTTTCAAAAAGTTTTTATTTCATGCTAAGCCCAAATATCCCTAAGTTCATTTAATTCATAAAAGAGGCAAATGATAATTGCTTTCCTTCCTTTCTTTCCCTCATTCCTTTCATTTTTCCTTCAACACCTATATATTAAATCTTCAGTGTTCCAGGCAGGATTACAGAATTACAAGTTTTTGTCTAATAGTAGCAAATAAAATAAAACCTTAGTATTCATGGATATTATAGAAACCCAATAGGCAAAAAAATGAATTAATGCATGAAATAATTTCAAGTAGTAGTAGATGCCATGAAAAAAAAAGGGAAGAAAGCAGAGTGACAAAAGAGCAGTTGAGCATAGGCCTTGGCAAAAAGAGATAGCTACCCATATAAAAGTGTCTGAAGTGGGAACATAGGTGGTGAGTTCCAAAAACAAAGGAATGCCAGTATTGCTAGAGCAAAGAGAGAGATTGAAAGACTTACAGGAGCTGAGCTCAAAGTGATGTCCAGAAAATAGAACTGATGGACATATGTAGACCATGATGTGTTTATAAGTTGGTCATCTTAGAGATAGATCAAGAACTCTGACTTAGCTTATGTGGAAAGGGGGTGAACAGTGGACAGGGAGTAAAATTAATGAACTGGATGTCCTTATGAGATACAATAATTGTCAAAGGTAAAGCAATAGAATAAATTGAATTGGAAGTACAGAAAGTGGTGATCTGAATGGAGATTTGGGAGTTGGTTAGGTCATTGGTGATAATGAGTTCTAGATTGTGGCTATTGAAATAATGGCTAAATAGGAATTTTAAATGAAAGATTCTTAATAACAAATTAATCAAAAAATACTGAGGCCAATGTATTGGACAGAGCATTTCCAAGCATTCTGATGGACACAATGATGACATGCTTAAATATTATGATAGGAATTGTCTATATTTCAATGAAGACATAGTTAAACTAAATTATGGTTATCCTTATATATTTTTAAAATATATTATTTATACTCTCTTATTTTCTCTCAATCTCTAGTGTTCCTTTGTGATGTATTTGTAGCATTTATATAAAAGAGGCATAGGGACTACAGGACTAAGAGATTCCTATTATACTGAAAACTTACAGATCATTTTACAATTTTATTTGTATCCTAACCTTAGCATATTCCATGATACATCATTTTATTGAATAAGTACTTGTGGCAGCGAATCTAATTGTGGAACCATCTTTAATCGAATAATATTTCATTTCATTAAGTCAACCAACAAACCTTAATAAATGATCTCTATGTTTCTTTTCAATTTTTCAATCATAAAATTATAGTGTCTACTCTTCTTTGTTTTTCCTACAAGTTTTTAACAGAAATCACAAATGTGAGCCAGATATTAGACTTAGTATTTTGATAATATCTTTCTTAGTGCCACATAGAATAGCAAGATTCCTTTTTGGTTTCTTCTTTTGCTGCTTCTGTGTTTTTGCTCTCCGGCCTCATATTTGGCTTTCAAAACCTCAGCATAACATTGCTGACTAAGTCCTTCTTGCCCTACTTCAGCAGATCTGCTCTTCCTCCGTCACAGCTGGGTATGATGAATGAGCTAACATTAGTAAAGCATTTTGAGTTCTTTGGATAAAAGTTGTGCAAACTATTATTATATTGCGACACTCTTTTTAAGGACCATTATCATACTTCATTGTATTTTTTTGGAATCTAAGAGAGAAAATGAGGGAGAAGTGTGTCTCCAGGTAGGCTCACTTCAACAAAGTGTGCATGGAAAGAGCTGGGATTTAGATTTTTAATTTTAATATGATCTTGTTCTCCTCTTACTTTGTCTGTTCCATGCTATCACCATAGAGTGAGATGAGGTGAAGTAAGAGCATCTTTCTGTGGGTATAGTAAATGTTATCTGTTGAGGCATTAAATGTACCCTTGAAAACAAGTAAATTTTCTTTTTGACATTCTCAGAATCATATTTTTATCCTATTTAAGACTTAACAGATATGCATATGAAACATGCCAGGCTCTTTACCATAGTGTTGTATTTAGTTTCAAACATTGCTAAGGTTTTATTTGATAAATGTCCAAAACGTACTGTTTATGATCTTAAGCATCCACTCTTTGAACGGGTTCGTTCGGAAGGCGATGATATCCTGTGGTTGCTTTATGTGCATCATTGCTGGTGGACAGATGGCTGGTTTCTCACTGTGTCCTCATTTCAACTCTATCTCTAGCTTGCTCCTTTTCCAAGTGGCCTCCCACTTGTGCTAATAACAGAGGCTTTTTATTCTTTGCCCAGGTTTTACTTATTCTTAAATTTAGACCTTCCCCAACAAGTCATAAGGTCCACATTGCTAAAACGACCCATCCGCTCCAGTGCTTTTCCCTACTGAACCACATTCAGTTTAAAAGTTTATGTCTTAGGAGCCCAAGCATATTTTATTGTTTGGTTATTTCTCTCTCATAATATTGCAAATTAAACAGTCAGATCCTATCTTTAGAAACAAAAGTATAAAAAGATTAGGAAACAGCATGAGATGGCAAAGTACTCTGCAACCACAGGGTCAGGTTCTAGTTCCCTCTTTGTCAATGGACCCAACTTTATGTTCCTAGACAACTTGTTTAACATCTAGGGGCTTGGGATCCTCACCTGCAAAATGAGGTCATAATAGACATTAGATGGACACTCTCCATATTCTTCCAGGACTATGATTATGTTGAAATTGGACTCTTGGAGATCTAATCTTTTTGCCAGCTTCCTTGTTTTAATAGCTTTCTGAGAATCCAAAACGTCTCTTTTCTGTTCTAGAGTCTGACATTTCTGAATGAATGCCGGTTGTGTATTTTGTTTGTAGTATTATCTCTGAGGATATTTTATAAGACAAGACCTTGGCATTTTGTAAAGAAATGGAAACAGGTGATATTAATGATGATTCATGACCTAGTGGATAAAAATTAACTACAACTCTTCCTCATGGATAGTGAAAAGAATAGAAAGTGTCAGGGACTGGTTGGGAGGCTCTTTGGAATGCTACAGAGGGATACTCTTTGAGGGTGCAGGTAGTGGAGTCAGATCTTGAAATGCTCTTGTGCCTAGAGAAAGTCACTGATCTTACCCCAGCCCCTGTTTCAAAATCAGGGGCTGTAATATCAGGATAATAATAGTTCCTACTTTATTAGGCTTGCTTAGGGGAAAAAATGGTTTAACGTATATAAAATACTGAGAACAGCACCTGGCACAGAGTATGTGCTGTGAGGTTAGGTAGTAATGAAAGTAACAGTGCTGGGACACTCTAGAACAGCAGATGCGTGTGACAACATGTTCCTGGGGTATCACTGATTCAGTGCTCACATGGAGTGAATCAATACTGGAGAATCTGATTGTCAGTGTGTTTATCCTCCACAGTCAATGTTAGTCTTAATCCAGTAGCAAAGAGATTCATTCTAAATCAAGTGTGTGAATGGTGGGAAGTAGGACCCTAGAGGTGGGATAAATAATCTTGAAGGCTTTTTCAAATTAAAAATATCTTTAACTCTGAAAATTCTAACCTCTTAACTTTATATACTCCTGTGTGTGTGCCCTCCCAACACACACACAAGAAATAATACTGTAGGATTTCATAAAATCCAAGTTCTCCAAACAACTAGTGTTTAATTAATTGCACATATATCATATAACTCCATATTAGATTAAAATAACTACAAAAACATGTAATATTTACCACTTTCAATATCAATTTTTTAAAGATTTTATTTATTTATTTGACAGACAGATCACAAGTACGCAGAGAGGCAGGCAGAGGGTGGGGGGAAACAGGCTCCCCGCTGAGCAGAGAGCCTGATGCTAAGCTCGAAGCTTGATCCCAGGAACCTGGGACTCATGACCTGAGTTAAAGGCAGTGGCTTTAACCCACTGAGCCACCCAGGCGCCCCTCAATATCAATTTTTAAGTGCATTAGGAGGGAAATGGAAGAGCAAATATATATGTTTTCAAAAGCTGAGTATCCAGAAACATTTTTGTATAATTTAGAATTAGGAGAGATCTAACCCATCATCTCCTTACCTTAGGATAATGAAGAGCCCGAGATATGCATGGGCAGAGATTGGCAGGGGCAGGGATGCACTAACATTTTAGACCACTACTCTTCATAAAACAGGTGCATTTTCTGTAAGTTCTTACCAATGATGTTACTTTATAGCATTTCAGAAAATAAGGATTTTCTTCTTAGACTTTCCTCTTAGACTGAATTATCAAATACATTGCGCACACACATACACGTGCACACAAATTCTTTCTGGCCTCTTGCTAAATAACCTGAATTTACCAATTCTAAGCATGTTCCAATTAACTGTGACTGTTTTGACCTGTCTATTATCTATGGAGAGACTTCTCTGTGGTTGAATTTACTTACAAGTGAAGAATGAAATTACCAGTCAGAATAGTTCAGCAAAAAGATAATGAAGTGGAAAAAGTCTAGTGCACTTTATATTGCATTTTATCACATATTTTGCAGGATATTATACATTGACTGAAATGTTTTAGTATATTTAGCAAATTTAAAATGCCAGAGGTTTTAAAGAGTTTCGTCATACCTGATAACATGTTGCAAGAGAAACATATTAACACATGAATGTTTTAATGGCAGACAGTGAGTGGTTCCCTTTGCACCCCAAAAAGGAATAGAAGGTTCCAAAGGTATGACTAAATATTCTTGGTACTAGCAAGTCAATTAATAGCCAACCACACTGTCATACTGGACAAGAATGAGAATATTAAATAAAGTCTAATACATACCAGACTGTTTAAAGAAACAGCATTTGAAATCTTAATTGGATTCATTGCACAGTGCAATGGTTCACTTATTAATTCAGCACATATTTACTTATCTTCTTATGGTAAAGACTTAAAATGCGCACGTTAAAATTTCCCATTCCCTTGTAGTTTATTAGATATTTATAACTATAGAGCCTGCCTCAAGAAAAGACTGGAAATATTGGTACAGCACTTATTAAATACCAAAATCATTGTTACCTTTGCAATATGCATGTCTGTGCATGATTGCTGTAAGCTGGAAGAGAAGGAGGACACAATAGAAGTGGACTTAATTTCTAATTCGTTACATTTTTGAAGACTATAAATGGGCAAATAAAATTATTATTATCCTTATATATTTATGATATGATCATGATAAATGTGTTATCGTTATATGTATTGAGAGAGGAACCAAAATAAGACTCCATGTCTTGTCTTCTGTATATCTCCCCTTTTGCCTAATTAGAAAGGCAGTGATACAGAGAAAAGTTGATTCCTAGTTTCTTAGAATCTTGACTTCATGTGGTTTGATTTTTGGCTTCATTGCCTTAGTACCAGGGCATTCTGGTGATGACTGCCTAGTTCTGACCAAAGAAGGGACTTGAACTAAGCCAGTTGGTCATTCTGGCATCTGCTGGTCATTCTGGCATCTGAAGTTTTTGCCTGAACTTCATTTGGGTTAAATTAAACATACAGTGGCTTGATCATTTCCTTGCATTGTATGATGCAGCTTTACAAAGGTATGGGTTATCAGTGGAGACTAATTTTTCTAAGTTGACTTGTTGTGTCTGCCATAAGATCCGTTGTGGCAGGACAAGAGGATGTTACAATGAAGTATAATATGTATTATAGGATTTCAGAATACTCGTGCTCCAGACAGATAATCTTACACGGAAAATTCGGGCAAGCTAAATTAGGGGAAATGACTATACTTGAGCAAATACATTCCGAAAGCATCATTTTGCATCTTGGGCATTTATTATAAGACAACATTCTTATTTGAGAGATCAAGAAAGGAAATTTTAAAATTTAATTATAACTCCTCTCCCCCAATCTGAACTTTATCCAGTAAAAGTTTATAGCTGTCCAAAGCCTTAGTTGTTATAAAGTTTCTTAACTATGTAGTTGCTAAAAAATTAAATTTGTCTCTTGTATATCTCCCCAGAGCAGTAAAGAGAGTTTGTCAGAGGAGATTGGGAACTGATGCAGTCTGACGCCTTAGGAATAAGAGAATGACAGAGAGTTGCTGAACAAATCCTAGGTCATTTCCAGTTTATGAAGCCCCTCTGAATCACTCATTTGTCATAATTACCTGTGTGTGTGTGTGTGTGTGTGTGTATACTTATATACCTTGCAATTTTGCTGGAAAGTATATATTCTTTTAGGGGGAAAAAAAGCCAAAATTAACACCCCTCCCCCATCATTAGTTTGCGTGTCTTTGAGCCAAGCCATTTGTCACTAAAACTGGAGAGAAGAGAAACTGGTGATAATTGGTCTTGGCTACATTTTCATATAACAATCTAGAGATTTTGCTCTGGAACCACAAAAATGAATAAGAAGCCAAAATATAGATACCTTTAATAACTGAAAGCTGTAAAGATTCAGTAAAAATGTTTAAGTGGAATATCCCTCCAAATGAATTTTTTTTTTTTTTAAGTGTCTGCATCTGTAGGACTTCAGGAATGCCTAAAAATAAGCCCAATTCCCTCTGGCTTCTGAGTGAAAAGTCTATAATGATATAAGAAGAGTGAAAATGAGAAAAACAAATGGCACCAGGGGGCATGAAATTTTATTTCCAGCCCAGAAGATAGCATTTTAGAAAGATATCTTAGGTTCATCATTCAGTTCATTGTATATGCTAATTGGCCCACTTGTGCCTGAACCAAATACCTAAAGGCCTGGAAACAGCCAGGGAGAGGAAGAAGGTAGAACTCCCCAGAACCCAGAGAATGATTATTCTGTGAAAGGAATGGCCCCCGGGGGTTTGAGTCTGGCAGGTGACTCTGAAGGAGGGGATTTGCTTTCTCACTAAGGATCCCTATCAAAGGGCCAGTAAATTTATGGCATTGTCATAATTGCAAGGATTTGGACAAGAATTTGCTCCAACAGCAGTGAGGAGAGAGAATGAGTTTGTGAACATGTCAGTGAGGAACTTGTCCTGGAGATCAAAGCTTCAGAAACGTCTACGTGTTTTGAACCGAGGAGAATAAAATCTTTGAAGAATAACATAATCACTAAAACAAGTGAATGGAAATGATTAAAATAGATACCATAAGTCCTGAAGCTTCAACAGTTCTATAGTTATGATGTTCTAGACATGCACTTCATTCTGCCTCACTACTTTCTTGTATTTTTCTAGAGCAATCATCATTTTTCAAGTCATCTGACTTATTTAAGGTTTTCCGCATCCTTCTCTGGAATGTGAGTAAGGCCCTCATCTTACACCTGTAACACCGGAGACGCATTAGACTGTCATATAAATTCCCTGGGCGGATGAATGCAGTAATGTCTGAGCAGAGTTGCAAAGGCTAAATAGTGGTGTGCCAAGTAAAAGTTACGGTAGAGGGCCAAAAATGGAAGGAAGAGTGGTCTGTTTTAGAGAATAAAATTTTATGAAACTACTGTTGCTCTTTCACCTCAGGAAACCCATTTCTGATGATCTGAACTCTGTCCAGCTCATTCCACTGAGAGGCATAACCCAAATGTGGTTTTGGAAAATTGATTTTAAAGTAGCCTAGTTCCCTCTGTTATGGAATAGAAACTTCTGGAAGTCTCATTCAGAGTATGATAGATAGAAGCTTGACCTACATTGTTTTTTTTTTAACTCTAAATGGACCCATCACTCTTACGGGTATAAAAGGAAGGGAAGAACATTTAGATAAAGAAATGTCTTGTCCATGTCTCCAGACTAATGGCTATGACATCAAATGGTTCACAGACTTAACAGTTTGATTTGAAGGTCTCTCCTCTTCTGCAAAGAGAAACTGCCATATGGCCTACATTGTGGTCTTTCCATTTACACAACAATTTAATATGCCTGGTTCATGATGAAATACCAGCTCCCGGCTGGGAAATTAAAGCAGCGTTGAGCTCCTCTCAGCAAGCAGGCTGCAATTTGATATATTCTGTAAACTGGATTCTGTATTAGCCAAGAGAAAGGACTGGCATCGTTCGGAAACACAGTTGGACTTGTTCAAACGAGCGTTTCAGTGCACAGATGCTAAGTCTCTTTGGAGCTATGCTTTAGATCACTTTGCTTCTACTTAGCTATCAACTAAATATATTTTTGTTTCAATTTCTTTTAATTTTCATCTTTACAGTAATTTATCCGAATTCAGTCTTCTTCCTCTAAGACATTTCAAAAATGTTTGTTGGGAAAGGACTTCCCATTGAGTGCCCTTTATATCAGTGAATGCAGCGAAGGCGGATGATGGCTCAAGAACGGCCTCACACAGACTGAGAATCACGTGTTGGCCCTGTTACCAGCTAGTTATTTAGCCTTAAGTAGGTTAACCAAATTCTTTTAGCTGAGTGCAATAGCCCATAAAATAATAGTACTCACTTTATAGGGCAGTTCCATGGGATAAATGATTGTGTGTGTGTGTGTGTGTGTGTGTGTGTGTGTGTGTGTGTGTAAAAGGCTAGGTGTGGTTTGGTAAAGTAGACGCAGACAAAAAAATGAAACATTTATTTGTTATAATAGTCCATACCCATATCTGTGTATCCACATTATCTACATATCCATTCAGTAAATATTTGCTATAAGGCGGTGTGATTACAGTGATTGACCCTATCTTTTTTTTTTTTTTTGACCCTATCTTTTAATGTCTTTCCATTCTCCCAAGTCTGAGATAACCATGAAAAATTTTCCAGTGAAAATCATTAGATAGATTTCATGGTCAGCGTGAATAGCTAGTAACATTTTCACACACATTTGAAAAACTTTGCATTCTTCTTATTCACTTCTCTATTTTGAACTTATTCAGATATGCTCTTCTGGCAAGACTGCTCTGAACTCCAGGTTGGTCCATGCACCATCGCTCTTCTTTCTGATAGTAATCTATGCCTATTTCTATCTTTTTATTGCATATATCACAATTAAATTCTCTGTGCTTGCCTACGAAACTGAATCTCTTCAAACTTTGTAACTCTAGTCCCTGGCCTAGGGTTCTGTGGGTCTTCAATAATGTGTATTGAAATAACCATCCAAACACAGGCACATACATACATATATACAAATATGTTTTCTTTTTTATTCATCATTCGTTTCCCTATTCCACATTGATATTTCCTACTTGATCGATTGACATAAAATCGTTTTCAATCTATGACATAAAATTATTTTCAACCTATGACATACCAGTCATTAAAATTAAATATGGAGTATGTTGTAAATGATATCATTATTGACTAAACATTAACATTCTATGCTTCGACTAATATTCATATGTTCAGCAAGCTTTATTGAGACCATACTTTATACACCAGTCACTATGTCCTGTAATCAGTGTGTCTTCAAGAACACAGACATGTAGGAAATCATATAGATATGCACATCAGTACAATTCAGTTCATTAAGAACACAAGATAAAATCACAACTTAAGATAGAGGAATCTGGGGCTGCCTGGTGGCTCAATGGGTTAAGCCTCTGCCTTCAGCTCAGGTCATGATCTCAGGGTCCTGGGATCGAGTCCCGCATCGGGGTCTCTGCTAGGCAGGGAGCCTGCTTCCTCCTCTCTCTCTCTACTTATGATCTCTCACTGTCAAATTAAAAAATCTTTAAAAAAAAAAAAATGGAGGCATCTGTCCAAAAAATCCTCTCTGAAGGAGGTGACAGCTCGCTTGAGTCCCGAAGGCTGTGTGGGAGGTAGCGGATTGAGATGTTTGTGGAACGAGCATTCCAGATGGAAAGGGCAGCTAGTGTAAAGGCAGAGGATAGAGAAAGCATGGCGGTTTGAGGAAGTGCCCATACAGTATTCAGTATGTTTGGAATGTAGAGTGGGAGGCAGTCAGTAGCAGGAGATGAGTAAATGCGGATCTATGTCTTGGCAAGAAATGAGGATTTCATCCTACACTCAATGGGCAAGGGGGATGGAATGACCAAATTCGCTTTCAGGAATAAGCGTTCTCATAGAGGGAGGCTCCCAGGCAAACAGATAGACAGGAGAGTCTTAAAATAATCCAGACAAGAAGTAATGAGGATTTAAACTCATCTTCATCGAGAGATGGGAAAAGACACTAGAGAAAAAAACCAATAGAATTTATAGTCCAGCTGTTTATGGAGAGTAAGTGAAAGGGAAGCTTTATAAATGGCAGCATGATTTGGGTTTGGATAACTGTGTGTGAAGCTATTTCACATGATAGTGAATATAGATAAAATAGATTTGCAAGGGTAGAAGTGGGAAGAAATGAGAGAGGAGTTAGGTGGAGAGCTTTCTGGACTACATATTCTAAGTCTGCAGTGGTTATATTGGTCGTATATCCAGTTTCTCACCAACATCTGCCACATTTGCAGTTATTTCATCCATGTGTTTACCCAATACCTATTTGCTGAATTTATGAATAAGTACCTTTGAAACCGGCAGGTTATAAATGTCCAAGAAGATCAATAGTCTGTTTGCAGTACCAGAGACCTCCAATAATAAAGTGAAGATTAAGATGGCTCTGGTTCACAATAAATTAGAAGAATGAATTTCCCTTTTGAAAGTGGCCTCTAACGTAAGAGCAGAAAAGATGGTGCGCTGACCTCAAAAACATGAGGCATTGCCACAACATTGTAAGAATGCATCTCGGTTCCTATTATAACCTATTAAAATTATTTAATCTTCTCCCAATTTCATCTGCTACTCCCCACCCCTTCTGAGCCATATCTTAGAGAGAATTAAGCCCTATTGTCCTAAAGCATATGTTACAAGTAATGAATTAACTTAACACCTGTCCATCTAAAATGGTATAATTTATTTACCATCCTTGTGAGAATTCATAAAATAATCACTGAAATGATTTTCTGTGTTGTATGCTTTAGGTGAGGAATCCTAGCTGAGAAAGCAACCCTTTCTTCCTCCTAATATTATAACAACCTACTTCCCATAATATATATATATATATATATATATATATATGTATATATTTATATATTTATGATGAGTAAATTTTGTATTTATATTTTATTTATTTTATTTTCCTTATTTATTTCTATTTATAATATATATACTTATGTATATATTCTGAGCAAGTAATAAGAAAAGCAGAAGAAACTTAATGTTCCTCTTATTAGGGGTTCTATTCAGTTTTATCTACCTGTCACAAGTTTATGACATTTGCACATTTACAACTACCATTCTGGTTGAAGAACCATTGCGTATATTAAAAGATGTTTCTGTTCTCAAAAAGACCAAATCTATAGCTGAATCTAATAACATCTAGAATTTGTATGTAATATTATGAAGTTACATAAACCGTACCTAGGAGAGAGGAAAAGTCCCTATCCCGTTATGCTCTCTGTTACCCTGTCATTTAGGCTGTAAAAAACAAACACTCTTGATAGAATGCCTCCAGCAGTCTCTGAGGAGGAAAAGACCGTTCAGCCCAATGGTGGAAAGATACATGCCATCCTTTAACCTTTCTGTGGGAAGACAAAGGATGCTGAGAAGATGTACTGAACCCTAGGGAAGCTTTTCAGCAGGAAGCACTTTGGCAATGAGAACAAGGAGAATGAAGACAAAAATCTCTGACCCTAAAACTGATGACTCAGCACCATTTACCACATACGTATTTTGACACTCTAACATTAGACTAACTCAGTAGCCTGGAGCGTAAAGAAACATGACCTCATGATGAAATTAACAATTATTAATAGTTATTCATGCCATCTCCATGTATCATGATGGAAAGCCTCTTATTATAGCTGCCTCCCTAAAGCCTAGTGGGCAAGCTGGTGCAGGTCTGTGTTGGATTTTTCACTGGTCTGTGATGAAGTAAGGTAAGAACAGTGGAGTAAGTTATCCTTACAGGTGAGTTTATGGAACTCTCCTGTTTTTATTCTGTGTTTATTTTTTTATTTTGAAAATACTCTTGCTATTTCTATATTAAAATATTTGTTTCTTTTATGTACTGATGATGACGGATTATTTTTTTTAATCTTTTTAATGTCTTTTTACTTGTGTCCAGATCTGGGGAACAAAATGTGCTGACCAGGGGCGCCTGGGTGGCTCAGTGGGTTAAGCCTCTGCCTTCGGCTCGGGTCGTGATCCCAGGGTCCTGGGATCGAGCCCCGCATCGGGCTCTCTGCTCAGTGGGGAGCCTGCTTCCCCCCTCTCTCTGCCTGCCTCTCTCTCTGCCTCTCTGCTGCTTGTGATCTCTGTCAAATAAATAAATAAAATCTTTAAAAAAAAATGTGCTGACCATATCTTGGTCCTAATTAAACAATTTTTTAAAATATGCTACTGGTTCGTATCTAAATATATCATAACTACTCATTAATTTATTCATCCACCAACAAATACTGAACAACTGCAAAATGTCGGCTACTGTTGTAGGTCATGGCAATCCGGTAGTGAGGAAGAGAAATTATATCTTGCCCTCATGCAGTTTACAATTCCCATTGACAGACAATTAATAAACAAAAGATATCAATAAATAAAATAACTTCAGATAGTTAAAAATGCATCGAAAACAAACAGTTTCCATGTATAGTTTTTGCACGTTTTCAAGTGGGCTCATATAGACTACTCCCCCCGCACCTCACACTTATCTACTCTACGGGATTAGTCATGCCCGTCACAGGAAGCATGTTGTTGGGAATATTGTTCATTATGTAGCACTGCTATGTAATATGTATCACACATTCTTCATTCTTTTTTCTCTACTCCCTCCCAAAAAAAGGTCTTTCTGCTTTTGCATCAAAGAAAATATTATGAAACTTAACCATACATCCCAACACAAAAGAAACCGCATCGTATGTGGCTCTCACAACACTTCCAGAATCATATTACATAGCTAACCAAAGAGAAGAGCTTCTCTATATTATGTTTTTGCATGTCCTCAAATGCTTTTTTGTCCACACGCACTATCAAAAAGCCCCCATTTAATCAAACTTCTTTCACAACAATTTGCACATCAGGTACTATTTATTAACACTAAAATTTTAAAATTATTTTTTCCTTTATCTAAATGCCATGGCTCTTTAGCATATCTTTTTTATCCAATTTAATTAAGCTAGTAAACCAACTGGAGTTATCTAACACTTGCATGGGGGAAAAAAATGGATGGAGCTTTCTAAAAGTGTTTCTAATATGTTTAAATATTAGCTTTCTCTTATTAAAGTGAACTGTTTTATCAAGATTATCCCCCACAAGTGCATAATTAAAGCAAACATCTCCAAAAAGTTTAATTACAGTTGCTTTGATGTCCAAAACATAATTTTAAGCTTCTGTTGTCAAGATGATGCAAAAATTGTACAAAGTCAAAAAGCAGTAGCACATTTGCCACCTGGGACTTAAGATTTATTTATGCATTTTAGAGAGAGAGAGTCCGCTTGAGTAGGGAAGGGAAGGAGGGAGAGACTTTCAGGCAGACTCCCCATTGAGCGCAGAGCCCAACTTGGGACTCCATCCATCTTGGTCCCCAAGATCGTAACCTGAGCCAAAATCAAGAGTTGAACACTTAACCGACTGAGCCATCCAGGCACCTTAGCCACCTTGGATTTTTAGAGCAGGGTTTATGGAAATATGAGCCCCAACAGTATGACCTCATTAACACTATTGTCAGTCCATCAATCCAGTGCTTTTAGGTGAAGGATTTGCTACCAGCATCTAATACGTAGATGCCAGAGATGCAGTGGAACATTTTGCAATGCCCAGGACAGCTCCTGACAGCAGAGAATTATCCAACCCTAAGTGAACATAGGGCTACAGTTGAGAGACTGTGGTCTAGAGAGTCTCGTTCAATTTTATATATCGAAACACACATCCATTAATTAATACAAATCTGACAACAAGAAGAGTTATTGTTCTTACACTTATTTTCCTTTTCTTCTGAGATCCATTCAGTTCTTCCTTCATTCTTCACATTCTCACTGGTCTCTGAAGTTCCAGTTGTCATCCTTCCTTCTGTTTAGGGATTTCTGCTCATGATAATGATGGTGTAGAAAATAGTAATGAAGTTATACCTCGATAAATCAATATTCTAGGAATAAGTTATTCTTGTTATATTTTACTGTGCTCAACAAAAACAGAATTTTTTTGTTTTCAATTGATATTCTCTTAAAATAGGTTAATATCTTTCTTTGAAATACATGAGCATACTTTTCTTGTCCTGGCATAGTATTACAATGGATTATATATCTTTCATCTTTCAACACTTACTTGTACTTATTTTAAATGTTGTAGGGGTTTTTTGGGGGGTGTGGGGTACAGAGGGAGAGGGAGAGAGAATCTCAAGCAGACTCTATATCAGCATGGAGTCCCACATGGGGCTGAATCTCCAAACCCTGAGATCATGACCTGAACTGAAATCAAGAGTCAGATGCTTATCCAACCAAGCCACCCAGGCTCCTCAATGTTGTAGGTTCTAGGGGATGTTTCCACTTAAGGCTCATCTAGGAAAGAGAGAGAGTAGTGCCGTGACCTGGAAAGGGCAAATTTACAAAATTTGTTCCTGGTTAGAAATTTGAACACTGACTGAATGTTTGATAATATTAAGAAATTACTGATAATTTTTAGGTATAACAATATTAGAGTGAGTATATTTTAGTAATGCATAGTGGAACTTTAAAGTTCCACTTTTAAGTTAAACTAATATATTTAATCTCAGATTAATCAGGGAAAGGGGAAATATATGAGGTATCAGTGAAACAAATTTAGCTTTGAGTTAATAATTGCTTAAGCTAGGTGGTAAGCATATAGGGATTTATTTTTACTATTATTTACATTGTTCTATAGTTTATTAGACTATGATGTTATACTATCCCACTAGTATTCTAATGGTATACTAGTATACTATTCTGCCTTTTATAAATACTCAAAAATATTCCACAATAAGAATCTTAAAAATCAAAGAAATAGGAAACAAGTGAGCCTTTTCTATAACTTTTTTCTTTTAAGATATATTCCTTCTATCCCTACCTTCTCCACAAACCTGGGAAGAAAATACTGGTTAACTGACTACCTGGTTAAGTGAGATTTCTATTAGATATAGTTTTAAAAAGATGCAGTCACATCTCAGTTAAGCTTATAAAAGATGAGAAACTGTCTTTTCTCCAAGATGAGAGTCAGACTATCTCTGGGAGAAGAGTTTCCTCAAGTCCATTTATCATACTGAGCAAGTAGGTCAGGAAGGAACTTTTTACTGTAGTTTAGATAAACTGTTGGGGCGTTTGACCCAATTCTTCAGCTCACTTTGTTTGAAATCACAAGCTAAAACATAGCATATGCATCTTTAGTCCACTGACTGCTATTCTTTCCAGATTTTATTTGACTAAGATATGATAAAGGTCATCTATTTAGAAGGGGGAGGGGAAGTCTATAAAACCTAGAAGTTGGCAGACTTTTTCTGTAAAGGACCAAATAGTAAATATTTTAGACTTTGTGGACCATGTATGATCTCTGTTGCGTATTTATCTTTTAATTTGTTTATTGTTTAAGAAACCTTTAAAAACATGCGGGGGTGCCTGGGTGGCTCAGTGAGTTAAAGCCTCTGCCTTCAGTTCAGGTCATGATCCCAGGGTCCTGGGATCAAGCCCCACGTCGGGCTCTCTGCTCAGCAGGGAGCCTGCTTCCTCCCCTCTCTGCCTGCCTCTCTGCCTACTTGTGATCTCTGTCTGTCAAATAAATAAATAAATAAATCTTAAAAAGAAAAAAAAAGGAAACCTTTAAAAACATGAAAACTATGTTTAATATAATACAAAAAGCAGCAAAAATGTGAAGGTTGGATTTGGCTATAGGAATCCTGTTATATCCTCTCATTTTAAAACTAGCCATTCTCCCAGATTTAATGTATTCTGAATAACATAAGCAAAAGCATTCTATAAAATATATTTTACTTATTATTATTCATTTAATGCATATGCATTTTACCCCTATCACTTAATACATGCTACTGTAACTAAACCAACTGATTATTGATGTGGATTATTTTTTATCATTAGTATATACTTGAACTTATACACAAACTTTTTGAATCAGAATTTAAGTACCATTTTTATGATTGTAATTATTATCTTGAATTTGCTTACTTGTCATATAGAGCGATGCTTCTTGGAGGGAGAAGATGTCAACAGATACTTAACATGTGATAAGATTAATTTATGAGTGTGCCTGTTTTCTGGGTAAGGGGATGGTAGTAGGGTTTCTTCGTTTGTTTCATACATTTTTGCTGTTACTTTGCCCAAAAAGAGATTTCCAGCTGACCTCTCTACTGATACCTTGGAGTATTCAGAAGTAGAAAATGGAACTCTGTAGGTAGGAAGTTAGTTTTCTACTCACTTCAAGGCTTCTCTGTGACTACTCATTACTGGTCTTGAAGAACTCACCGTAATCTCTCAAGAGTGGGTAAGAATAGAAAAGGTAGAGGCTTTTAACAAAATGGACAGGAATGAATATCTCGAAAGAGGTCCCAGATGGAGAAGTGTATGAGTCAGGCACTTTCGGGCTGAGCAGCATTGAGTCAAGCTTGGGTTAGCTGAGGTGGTAGAGCCTATTGTGAGGAAATATGGGAAGAAAGGAAGCACAGAAAGTCAGAGGCTGACTCTGTGGCAAGAGAGAATGGCCCTTGGGAATCCATAGCAATTCCAGTTCCCCAGAAGCCATTTTAGGAAAATTCACCATTCCCATAACTTGGGCCATCCCTGACTTACCTACCTATTCATTCCTCAATTTCAGGCTCCCCATGAGAGGGCATAATTAGGCTTGTCAGTCACAATCCACCATAAAGCATCCCCATCGGTAAGAGTTCTCCAGCCAGACCATCCTGTGCGCTGCTGACCAGGTTTGGGATGCCTGTCTTTTAAGCAGGCATCAATCATGGCCGCACCTGTAAAAATACACATACTCAGTTACGTGATGAAGTCTTAGCAACTCGGACACACGACACAAATACTACTTCTAACCAATTTTACAAAAAAGAGCTCCTGGCTTCATGTCAGCAAGTGTTTTATGAAATGAAATTTTTCTCTGGATGTCGAAGTTTTGCTTGCCTTTTTCCCCAAAACAACCTTTTATCTTCTCTCACTCTAAGCAGACACCCTCTAGTGGTTTGCCTTTACATCTAGTTCAGAATTCACAGCTGCCTCATCACCTTTCAAGTTCTTTTGAAGCCTCATTTACAGTAATTCCTCAAAGAGGTCACTGTTGTTCTGGATGCTACAGCTTTATTTGAGGCATATCCCCATCTCCTCCTACCCAAACTGTAATTGTGAAACTTCCTTACAAACTTTTTTACCTGCTAGGAGTCCTCTCCCCCCATCCATTTTACAAGCCAACTGTAGATCTCTCACAGCAGATGTGAAAGAGAACAAGTTTACCTTCTGGAGAAAGAGAGGCTGAGTGTTTTTCCCAGGTATGGCCGGACACGCAGAGAACTCCTCAGCTCTGTTCCATTTATTCTTCCCTAAAACCATACTTTATACACAACTCCCTTCCTTCAGAAGCCTTGCAATAATATTGTCAGTCAAGACCAAACCTCTTACCTGCGGAGTGCTTTTCTCCCTGCCTGCTCAAATTCCTATGATCCTGAGACTTCTGTTCCGACACTCCCGAGGGAGCCCCAACCCAAACTCTCCTCTGAACCTGTGCGCAGGACACTGCTTCACTCCGTCTTCCTTCCCATCCGTTCTTCTGTCTTCCGCATCCTCATGGCCTGGGCAGTGCAACTCCTACACTGTTCTCAGAGCCTAACTAAGCCTTCTCTTGTCACCAAAAGTGCACAGAAATCTATTCCGCCAGATCATGTATTTGAATTTTTAGATTTTTATCAGGTTAAAATCCCTAGCAGACATTTTAGATTGGGAATTATCCTCAAGCTTGGTTTATATATTGTGTTTGGATTTCTAATGAACTATAAACTCTGAGGGGTTTTTTTGTTTGTTTGTTTTTGTTTGTTTTTGTTTTTTTAATGTACCCCATAGTTTCCTTCAAGGTGCAATAAGAAAATCATTTGTTGACTTGAATTTATACCGTCCCTTAATTTCCATTCCTTTATGCCCTCTTTTTCTCCAATTTCTTTTAAACAAGGAACCCTGTTTTAGTTGTAAGTCTGACAGCTACAAGACTTCTCCTCCCCACCCAAAAAAGCTCATCACTGATATCACCTAAAACCTTGTTAGAAAAATGCATTGTCAGCACCCCCCTATTTACGAAATCCTAATATGCTTTTAAGCAAAATGTCCAGGGGAATCTTATGTATATTAAAGTGTGGGAAGCACTGCACTGAAGATTCCAGTATGAATCAGTTAGCCATTCATTGTTACATTGAATAAACCAAGAAAATGTTTATTTAAATCCCTATTTTATCACTCACACGTGTATGTGTATAGGTGACTGAAAGAGACAGAAAGAGAACCTGGGGGAAGCTTTGGAGACAAATAACTGTTTTGCTGTAGTAGACTTGCCTCGTAAATATCTAGTGAATATATTTTCTGTTTAGACTATTATTTCTGCTGTACTTCTCTTTTTCTTTTTCATTTTGTGTAAGCATATTAAACCACATAGGAAAACAGAGCTGTCAAGATATCACTTCAAGAAAACACAGTTGATGTAGCTAAGAGCTAAAATCATTTGATGAATTTTTTAGAAGCTGGCTGCTTTTTAAAGGCATTCATAATTCACAATGTTTGATTAACTTTTAAAGAGTTGAGTGTTGGTAGATTTAAAATCAAAAGGGAAGATTTGGAGTGGTCCGGTGGATTTTTAATGATGGATAGAAATCAGGAAATGTATGGTCTTACCCTTCTTAGCTTTGATTTTTTTATGTGATTTTTGTTCCAATCGCATAACAGTTCCCCTTTAATCTTCTGTATGTCATATGGACTAACATGGGGCTGGCAGTGATTGCTTTTTTTTCTACCCAGCAGATATTTTGAAAATTACCAAGATAGTCCATCAAGTATTTTAACTGCGAAAGACAAGTAGTATAAATATATAGTAGATAACAGTTTATAAATAGTATTGTGTAAAGCAGATTTTATGCAGACATTAGGCAGTTGAAGAAGTCACAGTAGAATTTAAAGACACATCCATCATCAGGAATGGTAAGGGGTGAGAGTTTTAGAAGTGGGAAGTATAAACCTTAATGGGAACATCTGTAATCCAACAGAACGAAACAATCATGTCACAAACATGTTTGTAATCAATAGGAACCAGATAATAGATATGAGTAATGTAACTTCTGGTGGATGGGGTCAAAGCTCCTCAAAAAGATATGGCTATTTGGAATGTTGTACTCAAGAGTGAACACTGTGTTTTATGAAACGTATTTGCACACTGCTGTAAGTCATTTCTACTTTTCATTTATTCATTGATTCACTCATTCTTCATTTCTTGAACCACAATGATATCATGTGACTAAATCCACAGTCAGTCCTAGATATTATAAATGTGATGGTTGTACTTTTCATTAAAGACCTTATTAGATAGTTTAGAGAAATAATCACGTAAACAAGTAAGTCTGTAAATGTGCCATAGGGTCTAAGATGCACGATTATCAAGCAGAGTAGAGACAAAGATAACTAAGAAGGGTGCCCATGGGTGTGAAATCATCTCACTTGAGCCAAGTCTAAGGAATTGGGATGGTTAGTTGATGAACAGATTGTTTACAAGAGGGTGGAAGGTGTGGGAGATGATAATTATATTTCACAAATTTGAACAGTTACTTGGTATATGAAACATTACATTTTCCTTTGTTCCAGCAGGTAGAGTCAAAATCACAAGGAAAAATAATACAGTAAGAAGAGAGGGAACTTAAGGGGGAAAGGAAGGGACGCGTGTTTCAGGAGGGCTCACACTGTGCTAGGCTGTGCCAGGCACTCTGTAAGCACTATTTTAGTTAATCCTTGTAACCGCTTTGCCAATGCTTAACCTGTCTGAAATGCCACTACTAGGCCAATATTCAGAGCCACAGGTGATCACCCTAAATGCTCTACTTTAAGAGAGATGAATTGACCAAACATATGGGGGATACCTTAGATTTTTTTGGCAAAGCAGTAACTTTAGATGATACAACTGACCGCATAACCAGTGGTAGGAGATGCTAATAGTTGTACAAATGTGACAGTGTCTGTGAGAACTGAAATAACCGGTTGTATCCTTTGAAAATAAAGCAAAATTGGATATTCTATTTTTTTTTAAATTAATTTTTTATTTTTTATAAACATATATTTTTATCCCCAGTGGTACAGGTCTGTGAATCACCAGGTTTACACACTTCACAGCACTCACCAAAGCACATACCTCCCCAATGTCCATAATCCCACCCCCTTCTCCCAAACCCCCTCCCCCCAGCAGCCCTCAGTTTGTTTTGTGAGATTAAGAGTCACTTATGGTTTGTCTCCCTCCCAATCCCATCTTGTTTCATTTATTCTTCTCCTACCCACTTATATTTTTATTAGACTATCATGACTCTTCTTTTGTAATATCTGAATTTGGAAATATGTTATATCCGGTCTGTTTCAGAAGCTTATTAAAGATGTGAAATATTTCTATTTTTAAAAGATTTTATCTGTTTTTTAGAGGAAGAGAGAGCACAAGCAGGGGGACAACAGAAGGAGAGGGAGAAGCAGGTTCCCTGCTTAGCAGGGACTTTGATGTAGGGCTCCATCCCAGGATCCCAAGACCATGATCTGAGCAGAAGGCAGACACTTACTGACTGAGCCACCCAGATGCCCCATGAAATATTTCAAAATACATCAATACTACAAATTTATATCTATTTAATGTTCTATTCTACTCCAAATTCCCTCGATTGCTATTCAAATCCATGTGACAGACATCTCAAGTGCTTCTACCAGCCAAGCTTGATATGCAGATTGATTTAAGCCAGATGTTACCACCTCCTATGCAATAAGAGGTGACATTTTCCTAGTTCACTAGTATAAATATAGAAAGATTACAAATACAGATATAGAAAGAAAACAACAACAAAAAAGTGTTATTTCCTCTTGCACATGCTATGAGACACTAGATTAGGAGCCTAAGTAATTTAGAGGAAATTAGTATTTTGATACACAGCGGAGAATTACTTTTATTTCATGATCTTGGGTACAAAAAAAAAAAAAAGGAAGCAGCTTCTTGCTTAGGTTACTACGAGCAACTAAGTACAAATGTTCCTATAAATTCTAGAAACTCAGGATAAACATATTACCGTACAAATTTCTGTCATAAGTTCCTGGTAAGTTCTTGTGTTACTGCAATGTCAAACTCTGTTTTAGGGGTCATGGAAATATTTCTGAGTTGCAAAATTCTTGATGCCATTTATAAAGTGACTTTGTATAGGTATCAGTAATGTCACTGAACTGCTTATAAAGTTAACTGATGTCTGCAAAAATAGCACTGAGTAGTTGAATATATCTCATACCCTAAGGTTTATTAAAAGTGTGTGTGTGTGTGTGTATATATATATACATGTGTGTGTATATATATATATATATATATATATATATATATATATATATAGTGGTGAGTCAAATTTAATCTCCTGGAACATAACTCTTTATAATGTTGAAACTGAAAACAGTTTCCAATGTGCCTGTGGTAGGTTGCTTTACTGTCAGTTTTCCTCTTCAATAAGTGAAATAACTTACCCTGTAAAAGAAAAAAAAAAAAAGGAGAATCATAGAAAATTAAAATTAATATGTCAAGTACCCAAATACTTGTGTTCTGGATTATAATTTAGAAATTTATATCCAGCTAAAGAGACTTACTTCCAAGTAAATTTGCACTGAAATTCTTAAAACAATGATAGCACCACTGGGAAATTCCCAGTTTAGTTCTTGAAGAGTAAATAAACAAGGAGAAGTAGGAAGATTGGAACATCAACATGGTCTAGAAAATGTGCCATAATATTATTTGTTAAAAAAACTTACATCTGTAAGATACACTTAGTTTGTTTTTTGGGAGTTCAATTTTATTTCATTGTGAACTTTACTTTTTGTGTGAAGTCATCTGACCACCCAAAAGCAAGTTAGCTTTCTACCTGGTGAGAAACAATATCATCTACGTTGAAGAAAATATTACCAAGCAGTCTAGATACTTTCTTCATTATAGATATTGCACAAAACCCACAAAGATGTGTTGTGTTGCTTAGAGAAAGCACATAAATCATTTGGCAAGTTCTGTTACAAAGGGGAGATACCTCGCAGGAAAACCAATATTACACTGTTGAAAACTTAAGAATAGAACTTAGTGTGGACCTTGGTTTCATCCACAATCATTGATGTACTCATAGCATTTTAAAATAATTTTCTCTGGGTTCAAATCTCAAGGTTGCAGTCTCAGGAGGGATACAATAATGTCACTGTATAATTGCTGTATTTAAACTGTCAAACCAGTGATCGAGATAAGTAATTTTAAGGAAATAATTAGAAAATGCAATACAAGAAAATAAAAGTAGTGACAAACTATATATCCATAATTTCTTAGGAACCTCAAAGATAGTATGAGATACAGATGAATAAAATCGTTTTTCTTTATGTTTTTAATCCAAACCCAAACACACACACACACACACACGCACGCACGCACGCACGCAGAGGAAATGCACAAAAACTCTGTAACACCTGACACAAGTCCCTCTTCCCTCAATAAGCAGATCTCCAAAATAACTTAGTAATAATCAAAAATTAATTCATGGAGAAGCAGCTGCTCCACTCACATACTGAGTCTAGAAATTCATTTCATGAAATCTAAGACTCCTTTCCAATCAGAAGTTTGCTTTTTTCATTGCTAAGTTGTGGCATGTATTAGTTTTGTTATTCATGGTAGAAACAAAGACTTTGGAGCTTTAAAAGGAGGGACTATTCAAAGTGATTTTCAAACTGACCAATGAGTATACCTTCACTCCACTAGTGAGTACACCTTCGTTTGTTCTGTTTCTCACTACGAGATTATTGCCAAGAATTAATGGCTGAAGAATTTTGTGTTGCCTCCAGAACTGTAATAACATAAAATTACAGTTGTTTAGGCCAAAAATTTGTTTTAAGTATGCTGCTGGTTACTGATGAAACTTGAAGGGAAAGTAGAGGGAACTTGGAATCTACATATGAAAGACTATGGCCAGGGCAGGAGCAGATCTCCTGGCAGAACCCAAGAATGGCTCCCAGCTGAGACCCTAGGACTACAGAGAGCCAAATGAAAAGTGAGGGAGAAAACAGGGGCCCTACCCACGCCTGCATGTGATACGTAGTGTTATCTGTCCCTCACTCCACATTGCCCAGCAGCCTGTAACGAGGCATTTTATTCTCCTGAGGTTCTTCTTTGAAAGCAAGTGAAGAAGGCAGACAACTAGGACTTACTAGTGACCCTAGAGTAAAGCCTTCCCCATTCCAGAATTTAAGGAAATAAGAGAACAAATTGCCTATCCCTTTGCTCTAAAGAGAAACTCCAAATCAACAAATTATGCCACATCACCAGATTTTTCATCCTTAAATGTGGAAGGATGTCAGTGGATTACCTGAAGAAACCATTAAACATTCAAAGAAAGGTCAGACACAGAGGCAGAGATAGTGGAGAGAAAGAATTTAGAAAACAGAAGGGCACTAAAATATATATAAAATATAAAAACAAAAGCCCGTTTTTCTTTTCACTTTCATAGTTTTATTGCAATATATTTTACATATATGTCACCCATGTCAAGTGTACAATTTAATTTTTTTATTAAATTTACCAAATTTTGAAGCCATCACCATAAATCAAGTTTAGAACATTTTCATCACCCCAGTAAGATTTCTTGGACCCATTTACTGTGAATCTCCTTTCTCACCCGCTCTCCCAAGCAACCAATAATTTGTCTCTCTAGATTTGCCTTCTCTGGATACTTCATATATATGGAATCATAGAACATGTGGACTCATGTCTTGCTTCTTCCACTTATGTTTGTGAAACACACTGAGGTCTGTCCATGTTGGAGCATATTTGTGTCTTTCGTATTCAGAACTTTTAACACCCATCAGGAGATAGTGCACATTACATCTATAATGAAAGAAAAGGATATAATGAGAAAGCAATAAAATAGGAAAATGGAAAGCATTTGGAAATTAAAAACATAAGTGCCAAAACAAAACTATATGAAAAAGAATGGAAGGTAAAGTTGAGGAAATCTCCTGCTGTCATAATCACTACTAACAGGTTTGCATTCCCTCATATCTTGTTTTTTGTTTCCTATTCTGTGCACTTAGATATTAATTTTATAACTAGTTTTTTAAATAAGTTATGCACATCACAAAATAAAAATAATTTATTTAAAGAGACATTGAAAAAAATGCACATCTGCATAAAGGAGTGTTTTTCATCTGGAGCAAGGCATATAGGTAGATGTTATTATTATCATTATGATCATTTTTATCTGACTGTAATTACAATCTTGTATCCTTTTCTCACTCAAGCTTTCTGACCATTCATGGTTATCACTCTGACTTTAAAAGCTTCCCTTTTCATAAATGCCACATAGGTCATCTAGTGGCCATGTACCTGTTGTATCTTGACTCGTTAAACATTTAGGGCACACTCTTTCAGATCTGATTAAATAAATATTTATCACTATGTAAACATTGTTCTTTTTTTCTCCCATTTTATTTCATTTCTTTTCAGTGTCCCAGCATTCATTGTTTATGCACCACACCCAGTGCTCCATGCAATACGTGCCCTCCGTAATACCCACCACCAGGCTCACCCAACCCAACCCCCACTCCAAACCCTCAGTTTGTTTCTCAGAGTCCACAGTCTCTCATGGTTTATCTCCCGCTTCGATTTCCCCCAATTCCCTTCTCCACTCCATCTCCCAACATTGCTCTAATTATAGAGTATTCCTTGGGTTAGATTGTCCAGTAAAATTTCTGGGTTGAAGGTTATGTATACTTTTTAAGATCTCTGTTACATCTCACTGGTTATTTTCCATGAGGTTTATAACCTAACCATTCTACATGACAAGTTGCACAGATTTGAAAGCAACACTTAGCAGTAATGGGTTTTCTATCAGTTTACTCACCATAATGTCCCAATTATAAATTACATGATATGGCATTTGTACTTTAGTGACCAACAGGAATTTAATTGGGGGGTAGTGCTAAAAAATACTTCTTTTATTACATTCTGTAGAGTAGACAGCAAATTCTATGAAGTGATAATATGCTTTATGTTTAAATATAATATAGATTCATCTTTCTACATACACTATTACACACAGATGCATGCATGCACACAAATGTGAACTCCCCACAATATTACTTATTAAATTTACATGTTTACCAGCGTGAACAACAACATAAGTGGTTGCTTCAGTGGCATTTCCTAAAATGCTATCTCCCCAGATTGGTTCAAATGTGCTTCTTAATACTTCCAGAATACCCACCGTCTGTATTATTGTTCTTACCAGATTGCATTTAAATGAACTCTCAATTAAGAAATCTTTTTTTTAAATCATCAGTATAGAAATAACAAAAAGTAGGTAATATGAAGTTACTTAAAAAGTTCAGAAGAGTGTGCATTTAGGCCTCTTTCAATAATTATTTTTCTATTATTTCCTTATGTTAGGAAATTGTGTATTCAAAAATACTTCTGCCATTTCTTTTTTCAAACTGGTTATCCTGAAACTAAATTTCTTAAAAATATTTCTAATTTTTTAAAAAAATCAAAATTTATAGAGTTTAATTAATAAATTTAGAGAAATGAAATAAAAAATTATCACTTGTAGACTCATTTAAGTTAGAAATTAAGGAAATCCAAATTCGCAAATGTTTGCTTTACTGAATTTTGGAAATCTAATTCTCCAAAAAGAATTTTTCTTAGAAATTATTGAAATAGAAAGCCTCTCTGTGCATTTGGAATATAGTGTTCTATACCCATCTCATGGGAATGAGATCTCCCCTTATGTAAGGCATGCCTGAATGCATTCCCCAAAACCTGGTCCAGTTTTTCCTGATCATAGGACTTTCTAGGCCAGTGTGTGGGTTCACTTTGGTTTCTATCTATATCATATGATCTGCTTTTTGCCTTCCAAACTTAATAAAAATCTTGTCTGATTATACTATCTTTTTTTTTTTTTTTTTAAGAATTTATTGGGTGCCTGGGTGGCTCAGTGGGTTAAAGCCTCTGCCTTCGGCTCAGGTCATGATCCTAGGGAGCCTGCTTCCTCCTCTCTCTCTCTGCCTGCCTCTCTGCCTACTTGCGATCTCTCTCTCTCTGTCAAATAAATAAATAAAATCTTTAAAAAAAAAAAGAATTTATTTATTTGTTTGACAGAGAGAAACACAACGAGAGAGTGGGAACAAAAGCAGGGGGAGTGGAGAGGGAGAAACGGGCTTCCCCTCAGAGCAGGGAGCCTGATGTGGGGCTTGATCCCAAGACCCTGGGATCATGACCTGAGCCAAAGGCAGACACTTAATGACTGAGCCACCCAAGAGCCCTGATTACAGTTTCTTCCAGTGTTCGACTCTGTTGTGGACTTACGATTCTCTTTTTTACATTTTTATTGTTATTTCAGGTGGATTGGAATGAGGGCTGAAGGATAGGTAACTCCATTTCAGCTTTCCATTTGAACTAAAAGATTTAAACTGTTTAACAATGAATATTATTTTAAGGTTGAGTATTGTCAATTGGGTATTTTTGTCAGAAGGAATTTACTGATAAAATAGGAAATGCTGCCAAACATTGGTTGATGACACCATGAGACTTTTTTTTTTTTTTTCAATTGTGGGTCTTGGTGGTCTTTGAAAGTAAATTACCAAAGTCTTTGGTAAATTACCAAGTCTTTTGGTAAATTACCAAATTTTGGTAAATTACCAAGTCTTTCTCTCTTGGTTTCCTAGAGATTTGCTTGCTGACCAAGGGCCGCCGCACTGCCAGTGTTCGAGCTGATACATACTGTCGTCTTTATTCACTTTCTGTGGACAACTTCAACGAGGTCCTGGAAGAATATCCAATGATGAGGCGAGCCTTCGAGACGGTTGCCATTGACCGACTAGATCGGATAGGTATTCTCTTCCATTTCCTATCTTTTTTGTGTATAATTTATACTTTAGTGGGCTGATATATATTTGCAATCCTAAGTCCTATATGCTATAATAGGTTGCCTATTAATTAGCATAGAACCAGCAGTTAGCTCTAGCCCTATTTCTACTCTCTAACTCTCTCATCTAAGTATTCTGGGTTTATTTAATCATCTCTATTTTTATTAGCTGCTCAATCTGATTTCCCCAGTGATGACAAAACAATTTGAATCTTCAGGTAAAAAGCAATGATAAAAATTTTAGGTAGCACTAAAATAGAACTAAAAATATAATAGTATGAGTCTACATTACAAACCAAATAATTTTACTACAAGGTTTTTTAAATAATTATGTATCAACTTTTCATTTTTAGTTTTATATTGAAAACTGAAAACTTGTGCATTTTAATTGTCTCTGTAGAAACTTCTAGAAACGTTTGTAATACAGACTCGAGCAGGAAAAACCTTCCTAGAAGTACCCGACTTAGATGCTTTACTTCATAAACAACTTATTTTACAGGCTTCTCTGCTTTCCAATAAGAATATATAAATTAGACCTTATATTAGTTACACTAGTTAAAAGACTTGAAGAATTGCTATAGTAAAGTTAGATCAGATTGGCTTGCTGTTAGCTTCCCAAGATGTGCTAGAAGATTCTGATGTGAGAAGGTGTATGCATTCATTTTCTACACCTAAATCCTCTTCCCCTACTCTACCGTGCTCTGCCCCTTTTCCTTGCTTACCTCTACTCCGTTGTCCTAACTTGAGTTTAGACATAACTTCCCTGTAGAAATCTTCTGTGACCTCCTAACCCACTCCTGCTCCTAGGCTGAGTAACCTGGGTATGTTCTCCCATCCCCCTAGGAATTTCCTCCATCAAAATACTGCTTCTGTTATTGCAGTTGCTCTAAAGATGCTAAGATTTGTAAATGGAGAGGTCATGTCTAATTCACTATTACATTCGCAGTACGTAGTACACAATGAATATTCTTGAAGAGAGGTTGTAGGGAGGGATGCAGGAATCAATGATCTCAAACGAGATGGGGCTGGGATCACTTGGAAATAAACAAGTCCTTCATTCTTATTAAAGGTAAGGATTTTTGATTGATGTAATCTTATGTCAGCTTTTCTTCTGCACTTTGTATCTTTCTTTCCTTCTACAGAAGTGGGATGACAGATCATTAGGCTCTGAAATTAGGTTAGGAGAAGTAAAGGTAGTATTTGGACATTATCATTAGACATAACACACATATCAGAAATTCATATTGACAGTTTAGATAGGCAATAGGACACAGTGTCGAGAGAGACAGTGCCCATAAAAGTGGGCATTCCTGAAACCATCTTTATTTAATTTGAAAATAATTTACCTCTTTGTGGTATGTGAGTGCTCACGGTAGAGCTAGAGACTAACTTCTGAACACATGCGTTTTTCTGCTTAGCCAGCTAGACATTTTTAGAGAAAAGTGTTAAAATCAGGATTTTTTTATTAACTATTTTTAATTAACATATAATGTATTATTTGCCTCAGGGGTACAGGTCTGTGAATCGTCAGGCTTGCATACTTCACAGCTTTCACCATTTCACATACCCTCCCGAATGAAAATCAGGATATTTTAATAAATAATTTCTGTTACTCTGATCAGCTTCACTCTCATCTAACTTTTTCCAGTTAATTTTTATAAGAAAGTTTGCATGAAATGGTTTGCGCTCAATAATACAGGCAATAAAATCACTAATAAGCACCAAGCATTTGCAGTTTTGATCCTTATAAAATTCTAACAGTGCATTAAAATCTTTATTTCTCCACAAGTTCACAGATATTTATATTACAAAATGTTGACTATTCACAGGATCACAAAGAAATATTATCCTTCATTCTGTTCTATTGCTCATATATATAGACCATATTCAGTTAAGGCAATATGCTAAATAAGCATTTATATTTATTACGGATATAGGAGCTTTTGTTCTTGAGAAAATTAGAACAGTTCTGTAAGGAGAAACATTTATTTCGGCAGTCATTTAAAATGATAGTTTACCTGCATCCAAGTAAATTATAACATATATTTCCACTAAAAACTATTCCTTCGAACTCTAACTTTATTTAGCAATATGGAAAATTCATTCATTTTCAGTTACGATATTTATCTGGGAATTATGTTATCAATGATGTCACCAAAAGTCACTAATTTTCCCCTTTCATCGATCTAATTTGGATTCTGTCATCATCCTGCCAGAGAATGTCTACTTACAGCAAAGCACTCCAAAGACAATGGCAGGAAGGAGAGGTGCTGCTTACTGAGGTTCTAGAGGGAGCTGAGAACCCGCCATACACGATGCCCCTTAATCCTCACCAAGACCTTTCAGAAAAGGAAGGATTATGAAGTGGTTCTCAGCCGGCGGTGCATCAAAGTCTTCTGAGGAAGTACGCTTTGAAAGGACTGAAATCTGAAATCCGGACCCCATGTCTGGTTATTGTGGTTTAATTAATGGGGTCCAGATGAAAATCAGTATTTTTCAAAGCTCCAGAGATGAGAAGACTATGAATGTCTGGTGGAGGACCCTGGCATAGGGCACGCTTCAAAGGCAGAGACTTGCCGCACGGGCTCCTCAGATTTGCATCTGAGCATCTCAGTAAGATGCAGCATCTCGGTCCCCAAGAAGGAGGGAGCCTAACTGACTGCATTTCTAGAAGGTGCTCCCGTCATACCGATGCCTGCAGCTGGTTCGTGGTTCTTAGGAAGCGTCTGCGATCATATCTGCGGTTTTCCTTCCGCGGTCCTGTTTCTTAGTAACCAGCTTCTCTTGGGCATGGTTCCAACCTTCCTATGTCCCGTTCTCCTGATGGGTGAAATAGGATTAGAAACACATCCACCGCCAAGAGTTGAGGATTAAACACAATCAGTCTGTCCAAAGCCTTCTGTAGGGTACCTGTCACATAGTAAGTGTTCCATAGTAGTTTCCTGAAAAAAGGTAGCTTTAAACTTACATTTTGATTCCAGGCCCATCCTGATCCAAATACCCTTTCTTCTCCCACCCTTCAAAGTAGCCCTCGCGTCCACTATCTCCCTCTCTCCTGTAAGATGGCTTTTGCCATCTATTCCAGACTTCAACCTGACTTGCAGAGAAGGTAAGATTTCCCAGAGAGATACAGGAAGCGCGAAGGGCAGGAGCCCCCTTTTCCGTTGGCGCCTGAAGGTGAGTATTTGGCTTTCAAGCGTCTCCCGCGAAACTCGGGCATACTTGGGTTTCCAGGAGTCACTCTCCCCTGGGCTCATCGGCCGTCCTCCGCAGCTTTCTAAGTGGCTCTGTTTGTTCCCGCTGACAGGAAAGAAAAATTCCATTCTTCTGCAGAAGTTCCAGAAGGATCTGAACACTGGCGTTTTCAACAATCAGGAGAACGAGATCCTGAAGCAGATAGTGAAGCACGACCGGGAGATGGTGCAGGCGATCGCCCCGATCAATTACCCCCAGATGACGGCCCTGAATTCCACCTCTTCCACCATGACTCCGACCTCCCGCATGAGGACACAGTCTCCGCCGGTGTACACAGCGACCAGTCTGTCCCACAGCAACCTGCACTCCCCCAGCCCCAGCACGCAGACCCCCCAGCCGTCCGCCATCCTCTCGCCCTGCTCCTACACCACCGCGGTCTGCAGCCCTCCCGTACAGAGCCCGCTGGCCACTCGAACTTTCCACTATGCCTCCCCCACTGCGTCCCAGCTGTCCCTCACGCAGCAGCAGCAGCAGCAGCAGCAGCAGCAGCAGCAGCAGCTCCAGCAGCCCCCGCCCCCGCAGCCCCCGCAGCCGCCCCCGCAGCCGCAGACACCGGGCAGCTCCACGCCGAAAAACGAAGTGCACAGGAGCACGCAGGCGCTGCACAACACCAGCCTGACCCGGGAAGTCAGGCCCCTGTCGGCCTCGCAGCCCTCGCTGCCCCATGAGGTTTCCACTCTCCTTTCCAGACCTCATCCCACTGTGGGCGAGTCCCTGGCCTCCATCCCTCAGCCCGTGACCGCCGTTCACGGCCCGGGCCTGCAGGCGGGGGGGGGCAGGGGCACCGTCCCCCCGCGGGTCACCCTGTTCCGACAGATGTCCTCGGGAGCCATTCCCCCTAACCGAGGAGCCCCTCCCGCACCCCCTCCACCAGCAGCTGCTCTTCCGAGAGAGTCTTCCTCAGTCTTAACTACAGACCCAGAGGCAGAAAAGCCACGATTTGCTTCAAATTTATGATCCCTGCTGATTGTCAAAGCAGAAAGAAATACTCTAATAAACTGAGAATCTCCTCAGATCTTATTTTATTCTATCTCCTGATAGATTCCTATAGCCTACTATGAAGAGATATTTTAGACAGCTCTGGCCTACATGCAAAATGTACAATATATAAATATATATCTACTATTAAATAATCTATCTAAATTCCCAAGAGAAGTTCAAAAGACCTGTTTAGCATTCAGTGTTATATGTCCTCCTTTCTTTAAATCATTAAAGGATTTAAAATGTTGTTGTAAGATCATTTATTTTTAACCTACTTTTACTGAATTCCTTTGATATATGTATTTCTCTACTTTATGAAGAGTTCTTGGATTCAGTGGAAACAAAACTCTGATTTTAAAAGGCAACTCAAGTGAGCTACTGAATAGCACCAACCAAAACTTCTTTCATGAGCTGTGTCTCTGCATCTAAATTGTTAATCATTAATTATGGAGAATTAAATAGCAAGTCCCATTTTATAGATCCAAATTGTATTTTGGTGCTTTCAATTTTGAATTAGGTTACAGAACACACGGTGTGCTTGGCCACGGTTGGAGACTAACATTGCCACCATTAGGAATATCTCTAACCTCAAACATGTTCATTGACCTTTCAGAAAGCTGAGGGGATATTTGTCTTCATGTGTTATTGGACTTTTACCAAGACTCAATGTTAGTTGTAAATAACTTTTTCAACCCAAATAAAAATAGCTATTCTGTGCTGTATGAAGGTAAAAGTCATCACTTAAGAATTTAGTTTTATTGCTTCACTTCAAAACTTAGAGTTTGAAATTTTACAAAACCTAATTGTGACAGTTATTCAACTGTAATGCAATGGCTTGAAACCTACAATATTATTTTAACCTGCAATGTTTTATGCAAAACTGTATGCTCAATTCTACAGATTGCTTGTATTACACCAAAAATCATTACTTTTCTTCCTTCTTGCCATAACCAAGCATCTGAAAATAGTCCCTGCATGCTTTTTGGGGGAAAAAAAATAGGTTCAGATCAGTCACTGTAGGGAGAGGCTTACAGTATTTCTCATTTCTAGAAAAGTATAACCATTCATTAATTGCCTATCTTAAAACTCCTGTAAGGCTGACTTGGATCTCTGACTTAAGTCTAGAAGTGAGGTTTTCACTTTCATTTAATATTATTACTATTATTACTATTATTTAAGTAATGATTTGTAAACCACAGCTTGATTGGTGTTGCCAGTGTGTTCTGTGTCTTCACTGTTGGTAGTTGGTAGTTTACCCTGGTGTTCATTTAAAATAACTAAGTACATGATAGCATCATGTCTGGGAACACACGCTTTGTTCTATGTGTATTGTAATAAAATGGTTAGTAAATCTTAAGGCATGTGATGACTAACATAGCCCTTAGATAGGAGATCCGTTACTCAGAATGTGCTCGAAATTGTATGGACATGATGACAGAAAGCAGGGGGCGAACTGAATGTGAGCATCGTTTGTTTGTCTGTTTCCTTAACTCTCCATGATCTGTGAACATCCGCTTCTTCTCAGAGAAGTCCCTTAGTAATCATTTGTGCCTAATGCATCCCACAAATGTGGTGGATGACTGGAACACAATTGGAAGATTCCTAATAACCAACTTCTGTAAATAACCCAAGTTAAAGAGAATGACCTAAAATGGAGGTCTTCAGTATCTTTGACACTGGCGATGCATTTAAGAAGAACTTAACAAAGATCACACATTAAACGGGGCAGGGCCTCCAGACAGACTTGAGGACAGAAAACAAAACAAAAAGCAAAAACTCTAAAATGGATCCATGCTGCCTGTTATGCCTTTTATGGATATAATACCTATACTACCAAAATGAGTTGTTATGTTTCCTTTCTAACAGACCCCAGCTTGTGTGGAAGTAATCAACTATGCTAGTCAATGTAATGTTGTCATTAACATGCTGGTGATATCTGATGGCATGTCAAGAATGGTGTAAGAAGGGGATTGTTCAGTCTACCCAGAGCCTATGGGAAAGCTGCAAGACCATTTACATATCAGTACAAAACTCCTTTATTTTATTAAAATATTGAGAATTAACTTCAATTTATTAAGATCATGTATTGGTCCTTTAAATTATTAAAGGTTTACATTTGATAGCACTAATGGGTTTGGTAGTGAAATATTTTTATATATAAATTTTTGGTTTTTTATTTTGAGCACTATTGGGAAACACAAGCAAAAGTGAATTGCATGGTCTTTCAGTGCAACCATAACATTTTTATTCACTTTGTAACAGAATGGACAAAAACTAAGGTTTATATGTTAAACTAAAAAAAATGGTACAGGGTAAATTATATACATATATATGTATGAATATAAATGCTTAGGTTAAGAAAAAAATTGACTCACATTCCTGTAATATAAAAGTCCATTGCTAGTTGAAAAGTGACCTCTTTTCTCTGTACATAGTTAAGCCCATAAGTATGGAGTTTTAATCTGTACAGAAAGAAATGTATTATTGAAAAGATTGGTCTTTCTGCTGCTGGGAAAATAGTAGAAAAGCTGATTCTTACAACAACTGTATGATCAGGGACGAATTAGAGTATTTCTTTTGTCTTTGCTCAAAGCCATACATATATAAATATATATAAAGATTATTAATAAATTCAATAGAAAATAAACTAATATCATGAATATTTTATTTTATCAATACACTCTAATCCAATGTTTTGTTTTATTGAGTACAGATTTGCTTCTTTCTACCTTTACATCATAAGATCTCCAAGAGGGCTTATACTTGATAGTCATTAAAAAATTACAGATAGCCCGTGGCTGTAGAGAGGAAGGTAAAAAGAACCTGGGTTTCCCAGTTGTCCCTGTGTTTTACCTATTCCCTACAGTACTAGTTGAAGTCTTTTTATTCTTTGCTCTGTACCTCCTTGGTTGTTACCCAATTCCAAAACAGTCATTTCTGTGCTATTAGATTTAGAGATGGAAAAAAAATTCACCTTGTAATTTATTATAGAAACCTCTTCTATGACAGCCTACGGCCTTGCAAAGGCTTTTGATAGTAGCAGAACCTCCCTTTGCAAGTGGATTTTGAATCAGACCTAAAAGCCTGACATAGAGTTTATTGCGTTGCATGAAGGAATCTTGAAAACTGTAAGGATAAATGGCAGGAATGGCAACAGACTCTATTCATCAAATAAATAGTCTGTTTCTGGGTCTCAGTGACCACTCCATAAGTGAATGATTCCCTGACGGATGCCGTCCCTCTTTAAAAAAGGTGGTTGCCATTTATAAACTTAAGTGAGCATAACATGTGCAGGACATTACAAAGTACACAGCCGAGGTAGGCTAGTTCCTAAAGGACTTGGGTGATTTAAACAATGTGATATGTTTTAAACTTTAGATGTTATTATTTTTAAAACCTGAATTATTTACTCTTCCAAATAGAAGTGATTTCTATCAACTTTCAGGCTTATTTTTTTTTTAAGTCTCCATGACTTCTTAAATTCAAGTGTTTATATTTGTTAATTTATAATTTTACTATGCTATTTTGCTCTTAAGAATTTTACTTTCATAATTTATGACATTAAGCTGTGTGAACAAGATTTATCGCTCTTATGCTTCTATCCTTCTAGAATATGTGCCATAAAACCCAAGTCTGATTATTTTGTTCATCTGCACTGCACCTAGCAAAATTTTATTACATGCTCTGCCTATTTGAAAATTACTTATTCTCTCCAATACAAAAGAAATGTAGTCCTTTTAGAAAAATTGGATGGTGAGCGTCAATAGCTATTTTGAGCCCTGCAAGTAATGGTCAAAAATTTAAGCAAGCGTAACTAGCTGCATGCACTGAATTGTTAGCTCGGTTCTAGAGCCTTATTTAATATGTCCTCTTTCTAGGAAAATAAGAGGGAATAAAGAAGATTTGCTGTTGTATTCAGGGCTAACTATGCCTGCTACCAGCAATGGGAAGCAGGGACTTTTCTTAAGCAATTTTGGTTCTGTCCTTCTTAAAAATGTCATCTATTTTTTTTAATAGACCAGCAACAATAATTCAGTCGTGAAGAGAACTCCTGATTTTAAAAGGGAGCAAAGAAAGTATAAATGACCTTACTTAAATTCATCAAGGATGCAGGAGCAAATCCAGCCAGAAGACCCATATTCCTCCTCCTCTCATTTTGGAGTGTTTGGCCAAAAGCCACATTCCTTCCTTCCCCGGGGACAATTAACATTTCTGTTAATATCTGTCACTTTGTTCTTCATCATTTTCTTTATAGCTTTAGGGCATGAAAAGCATGAGCTTTTCTATATAGGAAGAATTTCATGGCATAGTCACAAACTATCACAAGACAAAGATAATTCCATCACAGTTATTCAGAAGAAAATATCAGCAGTTGTGTAATACTTGGCTGCTTTTCAATTTTGAATACTCTCCCAGTGAAATCATTGCTCGCTTTTCCCCAGACTCAAACATATTCTCTCTCTGCCATTGAGCCTTCAGACAGGGAGATCTTCTCTCTAAGTGAGACCAGGACAAGGGTCCCAGGGGTGAGGCCTCATGCACAAAATCTGAAGCGGCCCAAATCTCAATAATCAGGGCAAATAATATTTTAACACAACATTTAAAAAACCAGAATCAAAGTAATAGTCGATGATGAACCAAATGTCACAATCTGAAATGAAGACAAGATCCAACCCTGAGCCCACGTGACCCTGCCTCCGTTGCCTCCTTCATCTTGGCCCCACTTCTGGAGACTCTGGTGGGTCCAAAGGGGCTTTGAAGGGTCTCTGTGATAGAAGTCTTGCCCTGATTTGCCCCGTCAACCCTTAAGAATTTATTGAAAGGCAATATTTAAAGGCCCTGTGCATCAGGTCCTGGATTTGTTTCCAAGAGTAACCTATTAAATGCCAGACAAAGAATTCACCTTTCTTGACAAAGGAATCATGCTTTTCTCAAGTATAGATGCTCACCAGCACAGCTGATTGGGGCTGTGGGCCAATACCTTAGGCTGAAGGGGAGCAGAAACTGAATGAGAATAACTGGTTTTAAACCTTCAAAAGAGCTTTTTATATCAAACCAATGGTTTTACAGTTCTATGCTTTATCTTCGTAATTTTATGAAACCAATATTTCTAGTTGAGTGGATACATGTTGAAATGTGTGTTTCGCTAACGTGACAGGAAAAGTCATTTGTGACAGCAAAGTTGGGGGTGGGGGAGCACGATTTACTATCTACAATCTCACACAGCTCTGAAAAGAGGCTGAATCCCGAGGAAAATCTTAGGTTTGCTGAACAGGACAATGGGGATGAGAAGTGGAAATGGAAATTGCTTTGCCTAAGACAAAGCATAAAGGAGCTGGGGAAGAATTGGAGAATATGAAAGTCAGGACCTCAGTGACTAGAAAGGAGTGAGGAAATAGCTTTGGTTAAAACTCAGAGATTCTCCACACCTTACTGGCATCACTACACTTCAAAGATTGACAAACATGGATATTCTTTGGAGCTATTACATCTCTAATGTGGAATAAATGGCCACTTGTTCCCAAAGGGAAACATGGCTTAATTTTTTTTTTTTTTTAGTTGTGAATGTTTAAATAATAATAGTTGAACAGTGGAGAGTATTTATTTATTTACCTGAACATGTCTGAGTAAATATAATAATTGTCTGAAAGGTAAGGACTATTTTATGTTTTCATTAGATTTACATAATTAAATACAAGTGATTCAGAGTTATTCAGGCATTCTTTTAATAATGGAGCAATTTTACAGAAAAGAAACAAATTGTTTTTTCTTTTACCAGACTAATCCTATCTTTCCACAGAGAAAATTTAGATTTGCAGAGACAAACATATTTTTTGAAAGATGCTTTAGTTTCTCTTAAATTTATAAGGGGAAACTGCTCAGATATGGGAGATTTATTTTTGAGAGAAAAAGGAGCACAACACAGGAAAGTTTGAAAGATTCAAAAGAAGTTTGCTGAATGTATTCTCATTTGATTCTTGTAATGTATTTGTCTAAGGCCTTAGTTACCAAGCATTTCCAATTAAAAGTTGTTTGCCTAACTATTCTCCAAGATCTATTACCAACCCAACACCCTACAATTCTGTTGAAAATGGGCAGTTCTGAATTGCTCAAAGTATGATAGTCTGATATCTAACCATATGAAGTATTGCATTTGAGAAAACAGAATAGTGTTCAACAGACAAATTTGTATACACTGCATAGCATGCATTCTCCACATACCTCCATACCGAGGATCAAAGTATATTAACTGTATTGGCTGGTTAGCAAACATATTAAAAGATCCAAGTGATTACCACCCTCCTCACAGTAATTCTCTTAAAATGCCAAACACATATCCCAAAGATGCTTGAATGAATCAAAATATGTTTAACTCCCCCAACAATTCAGAACAGCCTTCAGAACTCACAGCAAGCCGATATGAATATTCTCAACAGTGGTTTAGCTCAGTAATCGTAAATCCCATTTTAGGAGTTAGCCAAAACTCACTGAAAGCCCTATTTTCTTTAAGAGCAAATGATGTAATTTAGCATCACTCTGCAATTAAAAACAAAATGTGATTGTTTTTATGCATGGCTCATAAATTGCATCTGAAAGCCTTCTAGATATGTTCCAAAAGACTCTCTCTCCCTCTGTTTCACTACTATATATATATATATATATATATATATATATATGCACATATATACACACATATATATTCAAATATACATATATATTCAAACTTTCAAGGATCTAAATTAAAACTCTCTAGAATCTAAAGATCTGTGGTATTTGCTTTTAAAGGTTTAATAATTTTATAGCTTTATATCATCCCTAAGTTATTATTACTCTCACAGAAGAACAATGATCAAAGCCATTGATTTGGGCTTGTATTTCTACAAGATGATTATTTACATATGACATTCTACATTTCTATGAATAAATGACGTTGACTCAATTTCTCCAAGTGTGAGACTCTCAGGTAATAACTTCTTAAACTGGCACCTGTAATCAAAGTTTAGTCTTTCTGAAGCTAGATTAGCATGAGTTACCTTACCAATGAGCTACATTCGCAAAAATCTTTTACATGATTTTAATAGCTACAAGCTATGAATGTTGGCAAGTTTTGAGACTTTGGCTAGTTTGTTCAAACAATTTCTCAGATAAATTGACTACAAACATACATCAAAGTTTTACTTTAAACTTGACAAGAGGGTTCTGAGTAAGCAAGTCAATACAAAGATTCCTTCTAGGTAGAACTATTTTGGAAGAAAAAAAATGATTGGTTTGACAACCATTTTTTAGAAAATTACTGGTTAAAAATAACCTCTCTCTGAATCAGAGTATTAGTTGGTAAGGAAATACTCTCAGTAGAGATCTTAATTTCTTGAAAGTCTGTCAGAAAATTGCTCAAGCATTTTATCATGAATATTAACTACTTTCCAAATAGTCAGGATAATATGCCCCAGCAAATGTTCTGGCCCTAAGTAGGTGTGGGAAATACCTTTTCTTTTAAGTTGTAACATATATTGTGGGGGAGTGAAAGGTAAATGTTCCTGCACACATTTTTAAGTCATTTCAACAGTTATATCCATATAAGGAGTTTAGTTCATATGTGCAAAATATTAGGTGTCTATGATAGCTCATCTGAAGTAATTCCTGCCTATGGTCTCAAGAATAGCATATTCTTTCTTCCTTCCTTCCTTCCTTCCTTCCTTCCTTCCTTCCTTCCTTCCTTCTTTCTTTCTTTCTTTCTTTCTTTCTTCCTTTCTTCCTTCCTTTCTTTCTTTTTTTAAAGTAGGCTCCACACCCAGTGTGAAGACTAGCATGGGGCTCAAACTCATGACCCTGAGATCAAGACCTGAGCTGAAGTCAAGAGTCAGGTGCTTATCCAATGGAACCACCCAGGCATCCCTCAAGAACAAATTTCTTACAACACATGTGTTTTTGATGGAAGAAAAACCAAACACAAAACCAAAACCCAAAAAACAAACAGCTAAGCTTCTTGCAAAAGAAGCTGTGACATTTCTAAAGTTGCTATTGTTCCTGAATTACAAAGTATTTGACAGACTGAAGGGCTCATGTTACATAAGGAGACCAGGGCTTTGGAAATTTTGAGGAGTGGTTTTATTCATTTATTTTAGATAGGAGGACAAGATAAATTAAGGAGATTGACCACCAGCCAAAAACAGGCACAGTACATCTCAGTTTTTAGACTGTCCTAGCTTAATATTTTATACATAACCAAGACTTCTATCTGTCCACCTATCAGGAATTATTTCAGAATCCACAGGAGTTATAAGCCCTTGGATTCACAAGGAAACAAGCTTTGCTGACAATACACATTGGAAAAGTAATTCAAGTACAATGCAGGGAAAGAGGTAAAATGACACCAAAGGAGATCAAATATATATCTGAAAAGAGCTTTAAATATTCATTTTGATAGCAAGGGATGTCACAGTATTAGTTCCAAAGAACAAAAGGGAATATGACATTGCAGAGTTTACAAAGATTTCTTAGGATATGTGACACAGAATTTGGTTTATTATAAAGGGGCTGATTTTTGCCATCATTTAGTTCCACATTCTCTCTCCTTAGTTTCCTTCTGGCATGTTTTTATATATTCCTCAATCTTTTTAAAGATGTGTTTTATGGGCATTTCTTAACAATGATACTTTATAATCTGCTTATTTACTCTGACAAATTCTCTCAAGTAATCATGTGCTTTTATGTATAGTGAAGCTAAAAATGTATGCCTTAAACAAAAATACACATTCCAAAAGAAGTCACCAAATCTTCATAGATAACAAATTCTAAAAATGCGGGAGAACCAGTTAGTTTATAATGACAATAGAAATGCAAAAGGAGAGGGAGTAGCCACAGATTATGGAAACTTAGTTTCAAGATATTAGAAATACAAAATACAATAGGAAAGAGGGAAGTTTTGGAAAAGGAGACATTTTTATGTTTAGGCTTCAGAACTAATATGTTTAAGAACGGACTTCTTACCTATAACGTTAACAATAGCATCACTATAAATCCTGGGTACTTTCCTACCAGAAGAATATGACTATTCTGGAGAGAGGATGGTATGGACTCAACTAAGAATATGAAGAGGTCTAAAAATGATGCCTATTCAGAAATAGAAAAACAAGCAAAGGCAGCTTTTCAGCCTAGAGAGAAGCAGACTTACAAGTGGACAAAGAGAGGCTCAGCAGAAAGGAAATTGCTAGGAGCACTTGGCGAGTTTCTGCTATGACTGGAGCACCTTCAAGAGCGAAAAACTGTCAAAGTTTTCCAGAATTAAACATAAGAAGTCAACAAATACCGCGTACACTAACACAAAACTGCATACCATCAAGGACACATATCTTCTCATGTCCTTACAATAGCAGAATTCTTTATGTAGAATTCCAGCCTAGAGGGTACCAATCTGTAGAGGGTGTGTTTGTATGGGGAAAAGGAGAATCTTTTTTAAAAGTTCTGATAGAACTGTGTGCTAGTATTTATACATCCATCTATTTATTATTTTATCAAAAGTATTTTTTGTTAGGTTTCATTCTTGTTAGGTTTCATTCATATTACATGTAAGGCATGATGTATTATTTTTTCAATTTGGTTCTATCAATGACTACCATTTCAGAGGAGTAATGGGGCTATTATAAAATATTAGTAGTGGAAAAAAAGGAGGTGTTGATAAGGTGAAGAACCATTGTCCTAAATGCTGATGCATACAAGGATTTGTACCACCCTTGGTAGCAAACTCACTGCTGAACAGATATTTGAATTTTTATATGATGGTACATTTTACTATAAAAGTCATGATTTGGGGTCAGGAGGAATAAAAGTGAGTAAGAAGAGGCAACAGCAAGGAAAAAATTATTAAATTAATTCAAAAAGAGCAAAGTATACCCGATTTTTTTACAGGTTTCCCATCATCAGATTTATAAAATTTGAAATGCAAAATATACTTATTAAAAATGACTAAAAGTAGAAAGAATATGGATCTTATTTTGCAACAATTGATTAATTAGTTAATCTTGCAGATTGCCCAATAGAAGCTGATCCTTTGAACAGCCAGAGAAGTCACCTGGATGGTAACATCTGAAGAAAGGCTATTGGTCCTTTTATCCATGATATTTTTCTCCATGTTGCCTGGAATTCCTGCTATTTAATCACTGAATTTCATTTAATTTGTTTCCATTTCCTTGTTATACATGTCCCCTTAGAGTTGTAGTCAAACTAAGCCATTCATTCTACCTATAATTTAGGTTACTCTAATTCATTAAATTCATTTCTTGAGCACATATGGTGTGTCAACACATGTTCCAGACAGCATGAGTATGACAAAAGAAGGACACAAATCTGTGTCGTCATGTAGCTTTTATTGTTCTAGAAAGAAATACATAACAAATAAAATGGAATAATTCAGACGGTGAAAGGAGCTTTGGAGGAAAACAATGTAGAGGAGAGAAAGGAGTATCAGGAATACGGATTGGGGAGGATTGGCTGTTTAGCATAATCAGGGACAGTTTTGCTGAACTGATCATTCAACAATGACCAAAAAGGGTCTATAAATCAATATAATGAGGTGTCTTTCTATGCCTTTCTACTAAAGAGGTGCATGGACTTGCAGCAGCTGTATTATGTGGAAGTCTGAAACCAAGTGCAGAATCCTGAGTCCTACCCTGTAACTCCTGTCAGGAGTCTAAATTTTATCAAGATCCCTATGTGATCCACATGTGAATTAGTATTTGAGAAGTACAGAGATAGTAAAGTCCTAGAGAAGTAAATAAATCATAAGGAAATTTTAGGGGACTTCTAAGTATAAGGACATTTCTGACGATGTCAAGTCAATGCTGAGTATTATAATAAGGGATACTGGCTATCCAGGAAAGCCTAGAGAGAGCTGAAGAGAAACAAAGCTGGACTCTTGTGAATGGTGGTAGGACAGATTTTATCCAGACAACTGCAATTGGAGAGAAAGACTCCGTGGAAACTGAGCTCACTGAATGCCACTTAAAAAAAAAAAGAGGGGGTGGGGGTGGGAGCCTTTTAAAATGCTGGGGTATGCTAAAGAAAAGTGCCAGATTCTCAGTTTACTAATGGGGAGGAATCCATATGATTAGGGTATCTGAATTTGTTGATTGGTATTTATCCAGTGAAGAAACAAACTTTTAAATCTTTAGGAAAGGAGCTAAGTTTTGCAAATTGGAGTGAGACATCCACCATAGTGAGGGTCTACCCCCTCACCCAGGAACTGGAAGACAGGAGAGCTATGTCTCTGGATGATTCCATTTCAAAGAGATGGCTCCCAGGTCCTTGAGAAGAGATTTTTGGTTGATAGAATATTTACCTCTCACAGGGGAGAGAAAGGATTTATAATTGCAAGTTTTTAAAGTAACTACTCCAAGAAAAAAGATATCAGGAGGCTAGAGTCATATTTTGGCTGGAACAGACCGTAAGTTATTTTGGTGCTGTTTTCTCAGGCAGATAATTTGAGGGGAGCTGGGAATATTCTAGGGAAATGGTCTTGGGCCAACAGAAGCCATGATAGAGCTCAGTCAAGACTCAGTGCGGGAATTAAGGGAACTTTTGGACAGTCTTTTATCTGGAAAATGTTGAAGTTCTTGTGAAGACACAGATACTGATGACAAATCTACTTAATAATTTTTTCCTGGGGGCACCTAGGTGGCTCAGTGACTTGGGCCCTACCTTCAGCTCGGGTAGTGATCCCAGGGTCCTGGGAACAAGTTCCGCATGGGGGTCCTTGCTCGGCAAAGAGCCTGTTCTCTCTCTGCCTCTGCCTGCAGCTCTGACTGCTTGTGCTCTCTCTTTGACAAAATAAATAAATAAAATCTTTAAAAAAAAATTTTTTTTTCCTGGACCATCCCTAAACTTACCTTGGTCACAATGCCTTTCCTTGCCTGCCTCCTAGCCCTTCTTAATTAGAAATGGGGAGGAAGAAATTAATACAGGTTAGGTGTTATCAATTCCTCATTTGGGACCAACTTTGGTGTTACAGACAGCAATGCTGCTTAATCTCACATCAATCCAATGCGCCTACTACTTTCTGTAATGCTTTTTTAATGCTAACAATAATAGATTGATATTGTAAAAATAAATACATCTCATCAATGTTTTATAAATGAGCATCTATTTATCTGTCATATTTATGTATTTGCAGTGTTTAGAAAAGCTAGCTATAAAAACTGACTGTGGGACTTACCAGGTAGTCCCAGTAGAGTTATATAACCTTGTTATATTCCAGTTTCCATAATTAGGAAATGGATAATGGAAATAATTTACACTTCTTTGGGTGGCTATGAAGACTACATGCGATAGATTTTGCAAAAAGTTTATCCCAAATCTTGGCTCACACCAAACTTTCTAGGTACAAAGAACAGCATTTTCTAAATCACGCTGGGCTACTTGGAATATGAACTAGGTGAGTCTGATAACTCCTTTCCAGTTTTCCTAGCAGAAGGAGATAGGCATGCAATCTCAGTTTTCCAGGGGAATTCAGGCTTTTATTCACTGTAACATTCTTCAGAGGCTAAGATCTCCAGGTGTGGCAGCTGGTATTTTCAGATGACTTCTGCAAATAGTGGACAACCACGTATCTGTCTTCTTGATGTCAGTCGGTCTGATTACTGATGAGGCTACTTTCTCATGTCTGTTCTGTAAAGGTGAAATAGTAAGAGAGCAATTTCCCCTCATTGACATCTTGACCCCAGCAAGATTCTCCATGAGTCAAGATAAAAAGATAAGACTATGAGCTTAGTCTTAACATATAACTTGTGTCAGTAGACTTTATCCTAAAGCCTCGTACATGAGAGGTCAAGGTCCAGATAGGATGCCATGCATGATACATTCGTTGCTAAATGTTACTATAATCCTGCCTCCTTAAAGTAAGATTCTGCAATAGAGTGCATGTTGTTGGTGAAGTTGATAAAGTGATACATGTGCACATGCGTGCATGTGTGTGCACACACACACACACACACACACACATACACACTTACAGATTTGGTTACACGTGTAAAGACTTGTCTTTTCGATTTACTTAGGAAGAGGCAAGTTTTTGAAAGACATCATTCTGAGTACTCTCCTGTTTGAAGTGCAGATCCAATTAAAGTGTCCAACCACGTACTTGATGTTCTGAGAGAGATGGGAATTGGGTAACTGAAGCTCTGTAGGGTCTACGGGTCCTCAGACTCCTCTGGCATAAAGCAAGCATCCTGCCCCTAAGAGTTTGACATTTTGACCTGTCTTGCCCTTTAAGTTCAGGCTCATTCCTGGACAGCAAGATCCCAGGGAGAAGATGCAAGACCACTTTTTTTTAGAACTGATACGTCAAAATCTTCTACTACAATTACAAAACCGTTAACATTTGGGGGGCTGGTAAATGCTCTATGGGAGGTCATCAAGATTTGGTTCTTAAATCTTTGTACCCAGCAGGAGCTGAGATCTAAACTCCTCACTATTATTTTGGGGTTGAGATATATAGAAAGTCAGAAAGAAAACATCCATGTCAGAGTGCTTTAGTGTTACTGTGTTGAATATTTGTTCAAGGTCTGTAGACAGGTGATAACAGGATAAAACTAAAACAGCAAAGGGCTATGAAGAATGAAAACTGAAGCTTCTAGGAGTTTCCAATCAGCTCTATCTGTTTAACCAGATGCTTGACCCATCATAGAAGCCTAGAGATGTTCATTCCATGCACTGTTTATTGATAAAGTAGACATTGAGGTTTAATAGTTTTGGGGCGGGGGGAGATGAATCCCCAAAGAGGAAGGGAATTGTATTTTTTAATTTATTTTGAGAGTTTACTAATTTTAGAGATTAAATTTATTTACCTCCTTGTCCTGGGGATAAAACTGGGAAAGAGACATGTTATTTTCAGGGAAGATAATTTTCTACTATGCCAGTCATGGTTCTTTGTGAACTTTTTTTACCTATGTTTGTCTTAAAATGACATGCTTGTGCAAGCTAGCAGTTTAGCTTAAACTACAATTTAGAGACATGAATTTCTGCCATTGGGTATGACATGAAAAGCTTAAATATTTCCAATGCTCTCCATATACCTGGTTCTCCTAGACTGTGGCCAATTATTAACACTTGATTCATATTTTTTAACATGCTTCTTACTTCAGAGACAAGCTCCTGGTCTATCATGCATAAGTGAGAGCTACAATTTATATTTCAGTGTCAGTATGATAAAAGTGAATTCATCTATGAATCATCCAACTTCCTTTTTCCATATTGTTTCATTGTTTTACAACTTTTCCATTTTTTTTCACCAGGAAGAAAATAGTTTTCCAGAGACTTAGTGTGAGGTAATTAGCGCTTTAATTCTTCCAGGTGCATTTGACTGGAGGGAAGAGATTTTATGGAGAAAAAGGTAAGAAAGAGAAAAAGGCCTTAAATTGAGGAAGGCCTGAATTATAACCCTGACAATATTTACTCTTAACAGTTAGGCAAACACCATTGATTGCATTCAAGTAGAAAACCAACAAGATGTTTTCCTTGGTCTGCCTCTCTCTCTCTCTCTCTTTTATATTAGGAGTTCTTGCTTCTTTCTCTTAAAGAATAGTTGGAAGATATTACTATGAAGATATCAGCTATAAAACCAGAATTTTTAATGATAGAGTACACCGTCAGGTACTGCTCAGCATTTTTGACAACACAAGTTAGTTTCCAGAAAGTGACCAGTGTTTTTGTAAGGCTCCTAGTGAAGAACAATCTAAGACAAAATGTGATGGGGGAAACTTTGGTTTGATATCTCCTTAGTAAATTCCTCAATATTTTACTCAACTCAAAGCTAAGAGTCTCCCCCAAAAGCCTAGAGTTGACAACTTTGTGCCAAGTTAATACTTTACACTTGTTTCCCTATTTTATTACCTTTGAACAGAGAAAAGCATCTGTTCTAAAACAGTATGGCTGGGATATCTAGTTCCAGTGAGAAACCTTGAGAAAGAAGGGAAAGATAAGGCCAAAGAGATATCCACATTTAACACAGTGCCTAAAATCTTAGTTATGATCCCACCGTCTCTTCTTATACTGGCCTAGTTGAATTTTCTTTACGACCCAGCTCTTTCCAATCTTGATATTTTTGAAGTCTTTAATTACCATCCATAGCAAATTCCAACTCTTTATCACAGCACAGGAGACCTTTCATTCCCTAGCTCTTGACAACTTATGAAGTTTCAATTTTAGAGAATGTTATTCAGACACATATCTTCAGTATCTTTCTCATATAGTTGCTCCCATTCCTCAGCACCTACATAATTGAAGACCTGTACCGCATATTTGGGCACGTACAGAGAAGCTGGGTTGTATTGTAATACAATACAACAGTAACATGAATGTATACACTTAAATGTCTCACTCGATTCCAAAGGCTTCAAGAATATCAGGTCATGTGTTCCACAGTTTTAAGGACTGAATTCCTTTTCTCACTCTTCCTCAACTGTTTCAATGACCTGTTTAATGTGAAGCAATAGAAGGTAGTGGTTGGTCTCAGGAGAGAAGATGTCTTATTTAGAACAGTAGCTCTGCCACTTCCACTTCCACTCTCTGCCATTTTTTAGCAAGTTGCTCAACCTCGCTGAGACTAAACGTCCTCATCTGTGACATGGAGCTGTGATAACAGTGATGTACTTTCCTCATGAGGTTCTTGCATTAAATGACTTGTCCTCTGGTGTGACTGCTTACGTAACACAAACAGGGTCCAAGTGTCAGTTGTCACTAGACCCCCAAGTCTCCAGCTCCAGCTCATCCTCTCTTCTGAGCTCCAAAACCACCCATCCAATTGCTTTCTTCATATGCATTCCATAATTACCCAAACATGCTAAATTTTTACTCCCAGGCCCTTGTTCTTCCTGTGTTTTATGTACTAGTAATACCACCGACCCTAGGTACCCAAACAATGAATCTGAAACTCATACCCACATTTCCCTTCCTTGACCTCATACATTCAACAGTGCAGCTAGTATTACCAGTTCTACCCATTAATATTTTTGGATATCCTTTCTCTACTTCAAGGCAACTTCTGTGAACAAAAGCCCATTAAAAGTAAAACTTATACTGCCAGGCTTTTGTTTCCTATTCTACCACCCATTATCTTCATTCCGTATAGCAAATGCTGGGTCATCAAGGACTCACAGAAGCTCTTTGGTAGGAGAGCAAGGGAAGGTGATTATAAAAACTCATAATTTATGTATTTCTTTTTAAACATTTTTTTTTTTTAGTTGAGAATAGTTGACACACCATGTTTCTTTTCTCCTTTTCACATAATAAAAAGGACAGTGTTGTTATAAAACATTTGATTTTCCAGAAATGGAGAAGTTTCTTCCCAAGCCTGCTTTTCTCTTACGGGTTACTAATTAGCCCAAAATAATGGGAAAGTCAAAGAAGATGGAAAAACAGCAGGCTAAATTATTTATTGTAAATATACTGTGCCATTTTGCCCATCTCTTCCTGAGTATATGTAGGTGGATGACTCTAGGCAGATTTCTTCAATTCTCCATTATGAAATGTGAAGGTCTTGAATCAAGTTTTGATATATGTTAAAGCCATTGCTGGAATTTCAAGGCCCTCATGATGAAAACATTTTTTTTTTCTTTTTGAGGACACCAGTCCTTCTTTGCCCTTTTGTTAGACACCTATTTTTTAAAATTTCTTTCCTTTTTTTTTTTTTTTAATTTTGAGGGAAATAGAAACAGTGCAGAGTTTTTAAGTGATGAATTGATGTCTTGTTAAAGTTTAGGTCAAATATGTGTAAACACTGCACTCCCACATACATAGATCTTATATTTACTCCTACTCTTTATTATTTAATCCATACTTTATTACTTTATCCACCATTATCCTTTAGCTAGAGAAGAAATGAATATTCAAAGTAATAGGAACAAGATCTCTTTTCTTTAAACAAATATGTTCCCAGGACATAAAAGATATTTTTCTTGTTCTTGCTCCTCCGAGGGAGTTCAGACTGTATATATGTATGTAAATTTACTTTGACTGTATAACGATTTCTTTTTTCTTTTGTGTATGTGGGAGGAATAGAAGAATGTTCAGTAAGAACAATTTTGAGATATTTTACCCTGGTATCATTCTGTGAGATGACTTAGCAATTCAAGTCAATCCTTTCTTCCTCTATTTCTATTATGAAGGTACATTTGTATTTTAAGGTTGATTTGTTGCTTAGCTGAATATTATATTTTAATGTCTGCTGGCAAGTTTAACTTACAGTTTTTTACTAGCCACCCACACTGCCATGGCAAAAATCAAATCTTAATTCTATGGAGGTATATGTACATATATAAATATATACACATATATATGTACATACATATGTATGTCATTATTTATATTTTGGCCATTAAAATGATTTTTAAAATGCAACAATAAATACATAAATCAACCAACATTATACTAGACCAGGGAGGGGGAGAGTTTCCTAGGAATATAAAATAAAGTAAAAGGCATTCTGTAATATAATAAAAATTGGGAAGACAAAATCAAATACATCTGTGTGGGGTCCCCGGGCTGGCTCAGTCAATTAACATCTGCCTTTGGCTCAGGTCATAATCTCAGGGTCCTAGGATCGAGCCCCATGTTGAGCTCCTCACTCAGCAAGGAGTCTGCTTCTCCCTCCCCCTCTGTGCTCTCACTCCCACTCTCATTCTCTGCCTCTCACTCTCAAGTAAATACATAAAATCTTAAAAAGAAAACCAAATACATTTACATGAAAAATATATTAGCAAATTAATATAAAATATATAAGTCAGTTTAATATTTAAATTTTGTTGACTTTATAACTATTTCTGAAAAATTAACTGATTTTCTAAAATAAGAAAAAATTATGATTTTTTGAAAAGATGTTTCATTTAAAAATGTACGTGGCTATATTAATTTATTGTAAAAATGAATCTTAATTCTAGCTCACTTTATCAGTAATTAATTGAGTACCAAGTAGGTATAAAGTGTCATACTAGGTCCCTGCACTCAAAGACCTTACAGTGCAGATGGAAATAAATCGCTGTAACTCTATTTTGCTAATTAACAAATGTATATTTATCAGAAATGATTCTAGAACAGTGGTTCACAACCTTAGCTGTACATTAGTACCATCAGGGGCGCTACTGCTATGATATCTCTTCCACAGATCCGGGTTTAGTCTACCTCGGAAGTCACTGGGGCATTGAGATTTTTAAAATTTTCCACAAGATTCTAATGTGTAGCCAAAATTGAGAACCATTGATCTAGGTCCTAGATCAAAACATTATCTTTACCTGGAATAATCAGAGAAAGCTTCCCACAGGTGGTAGATTTTCCATTGATAATCAATCAAACTAGATTTAAAGGTGAGAGGAGTACCTGATATGCAGAGAAAAGGCAGGAATATCAGAGACATGGACCATTAAGCAAGAAACAATACTAAGGCAAGGAATTGCTAGTAATATTTGTTGAACAATGGGTAGAGCAGAATAGGTGACCACTGGCCATATATATGCTATATTACCTCTTCTGATCTTGACCTATACTCCATAATGTATACAAACGATGCATTATCAATGTTCTACCTCTTCGTAGACAATGCAGGTTGCCACAACCCTTTACTTTCACCTGTATCCCCAACATTTACAAGTCTTATCATTGTCCCTCTATCATTAAAAATTGAGTCTCTTTCCTCCTCGTCCATCTGGCCTGGACTTATGACACTTTTTGACCAACAGGATGCAGTAGAAGTAAGTAAAGTCCAGATCCAAGCATAGACCTCAAGAGTCCTTGCATATTTCCATTCTCTTTCTTTTCTGAAGCCTGCCCAGTTATAATAGAAGCAGCCCAAGATGTCTGCTAAAAGCAGAGACATGATATGCCTGCTGAGATCACCAGCAAGTCCAGCTATTGAGCAGCTGACCCTAACTATGGAAATCTTAATCTGGTCTTAACTAAGACCAGAAGGACTACCCAATTAACCCATTTCAAATGACCACCCTATAAAATTATATTACAAATAAATGGCTGTAGTATAATCCACTAAGTTTGGAGTAGTTTGGTTTGCATCAAAAGCTAATTAGTAAAGCCTCATTTCCCCAGCTACAGTGACTGACCCAAGGGGTAGGTTGATAGAAGTTCTTCTTCAGAACATTTTCAGCTAGTAAAGAGAGAGACCCTCCTTTCCTTGAGTTATCAAACTGGAAGTATATGGGTACAGAACTTTCTAAAACTGGGTGTCCTATTGCATGGAGAAAAACCATGTGTAGGAAAAAAAAAATATGAGGAACTGAAAAAAAGAGACAGAGAGAGTGAGAATGTCATTTTTGGCAATCTTCATCCATGATTCAAAGTATCCCTTAAGGCCAAGTCTGCTCCTGTCTCCTTATTGGAGTTTGGTTATAAATCAATACTTTCCTCTATTTGGTTTAAACTTGTTCCAGTTGGGTTTCTGTCACTTGCAATTGAAAAAGCCCTCACTCAAACTGTTTAGCCAATCATGAAATAATAAAATTAAGAGATTGAGTTACTGAACAACTCAGCATTTCACACGCAAAATAAACTATTCAATCAATAAACATTTATTTAGAATCCATTCTAAAGAAGACACTAGGCTATGATATGATAATGAGATCCTATTCTTAAAGGATTAGAATTCAAGGTTTCACAATCAAGAGAAAAGAGGTACCAGAAGGTTCTCTAACCTAGTTTTAACAAAGTGAATTCTGAGTTTAGTCTTGAGAGGAAAAAAGGGCTCAGCCCAATGAAGAGGTCAAAGAAAGAATTCTAGGGAAAAGATCATGATTGTAGCCTTATCTTCATTAAAATATACCCCTCATTATTTTGCTGACACACTCACAGCTATAATTTTATCATATTTTTAACTTTTTTAAGTAAGCTCTATGCCCAACTTGGGGCTTGAACTCACAACCTGAGATCAAGTTTGGCATCTTCTACCAATTGAGCCTGCCAGGCACCCCTAGAATCTTATTTTTTACAAAATAAAATGGTAAAGAAAGGAAGAACCAAAACTTATATTTTTAGATACTATGTGTCAGGAACTACATAAGGTATATTTTTTACATTTTTAAATTAACTAATTAATTTATTTAGAGAGAGAGCATATGCAAGCAGGGAGAGGGGCAGAGAGGGAGAAAATCTCAAGCAGACTCCACACTGAGCCCAGAGTCCATCGCAGAGTTCCATCTCATGACCCTGAGATTGTGACCTGAGCTGAAATCAAAAGTCAGATGTTCAACTGACTGAGCCACCCAGACACCCTAAATGAAACACTTTATAAATCATCTCTTTTAAACTTATTTTAGGAAGGATTTGGATTATCTCATTATAGTTTCACTGTAATCCTTTGGAATAGGGGACATTATATCCCTTCTTATTTCATATGTCACATGGCAAAAATTAGCTTTGGAATAGGAAATCAAGTTTAGATTTTTTTTTCCCTTTGGAAGAATAGAATTTATTTTTTTTACATATATTTAAAAGACAAAATTAAGTCTGATAGGTAATATATTCCAGAACATATATGCATGAGTATACTAGATATAGTCCATATTCTATATATTCTATATATTATAAAAGAATGTATAAAAGAGTTTAGAGATATTTTTCTGGCATGAGCTTACTCATTGACTGGAATTCACTGATTTAAAAAATTTTTAGTGATTTAATTTAATTTTTAAAATTTAAGTTTATTGGGTGATGGACATTAGACAGAGTATGTGTTGTGGTGAGATCTGTGTATTGTGTAAGACTGATGAGTCACAGACATGTACTCCCGAAACAAATAATACATTATATGTTAATAATTAAAACAATAAATAAAAAATAAAAGTTTTTTTAATTTTTAATTTTAACTTAATTTTGTTTTCCTTTTTTTTTTTTTAAAGATTTTATTTATTTATTTGACAGACAGAGATCACAAGTAGGCAGAGAGGCAGGCAGAGAGAGGGAAAAGCAGGCTCCTCGCTGAGCAGAGAGCCCAATGCGGGGCTTTATCCCAGGACCCCAGGATCATGACCTGAGCGGAAAGCAGAGGCTTTAACCCACTGAGCCACCCAGGTGCCCCTCCTTTTTTTAACTTAAATTCAATTAGACACTATATAGCACATCATCAGTTTCAGATGAAGTGTTCAATAATCCATCAGTTGCATATGATACCCAATGCTCATCACATCACATGTCCTCCTTAATTTTATGTTATTATTGACTTAAGATTCTGCAAAAGTTTGTTCCACATCTGAAATTATAGCTTAAGTTTCTTGCCACTATTTCCTTTAAAATATTTACAGAGAAACATCTTGGAAATATTAACATTCCGCACTTAGATATTATTAGCTAAAATTGTAATGCCAAAATTATTTCTTAGGGTTGAAAGTTCAAGTCTTCTGGTTCTAAGCAAGTCTTTGAATTTATGCTTATCATATATTTACTTTCTAAAACTTTTTTTTACTTTAAACATTGTTCTCTCCCCAGCATGTTCCTATGAAAAAATTTTCAAAAGAACAGTGCAACTTGTGCTCTTAGCCATTATATTTAATGGTTTATAATATTTTAGTGTATATAAATATTTAGATATATTTCTGGCTACAATCACCAGAGGAAAGACTGATAGAACAGGAGAATAATGATAACTGAAGGGAAAATGATACTTTTAAATAGTCAAAGGAGATGAAACCATGAATGGTAGTAGAGGATCTGACTTTTGAAAGTTCACATTTCCCATTATAATAGACAAGTACAGTTGCTTTTGTTATTATTGCTGATGCTGTTGCTAATGTTGTAATGGATGACAATAAGGGTAAGGAAAGACGGTGTCCAGGGTGGCTTGGAGATGGCAGAAGCTTACTGGGTGATTTCTGTTGTCACAATGAACTATGAGACCAGACTATTATTCCCAAGTGAGGATGAAGAGGGAAGGCAGATTGTTTTTGGAGAAAGAAGATATGAACTCTTGGAATATGGAAAGATTTGATGCTATTGGTTGCATTTGAGAGTCTTTTAATTTTTTTGATCACACACTTCACTGAAAATATTCAGCACAGTTGTATCATCTTTTTCCAGAAAAATTCAACTACTGACTGTAGGTATGGGGAAGTCAGAGAGTAAGGTTTTATCTAGCGCTGGAATTTTGCCAGGTAAGATTGATGCAAGGTGAGTGTGGACCCGGTCATTATGATCATCCAGGATTATACTGGGGTAAGTACCTGGGCATAAACTGGGTCAGTCCCTCTCCTGAGATTGAAGGAGAGGGACTTTTCTGTTGTGTATGGAATAAGATAAATATCACATGATTCCAGTTATACGGAGCAACTAAAACAGTTGGACTCGGGAAGTGGAGTGGTATTTGCCAGGAACTGAGAAGATGAGGCAGGAACTCACTTCTTAAAGAGCATAAAGTTTCAGTGCTGCAAAGCCAGTAAGTTCTAGAGATCTGCTGTATTACGTATGATCTGTAGTTAATGACATGATACTGTGTACCTCAAAATATGTTAGGAAGATAGATCTCATATTAAGTGTTCTTTTTTTGGGGGGGAGGGCTTGTGCTCAATTTATTGGAAAATTCAAATTAACCTAAAGTTTCCATTTCTTTTTTTTTTAATTTTTTATTTTTTATAAACCTATATTTTTATCCCCAGTGGTACAGGTCTGTGAATCGCCAGGTTTACACACTTCACAGCACTCACCAAAGCACATACCCTCCCCAATGTCCATAACCTCACCCCTCTTCTCCCAACCCCCCTCCCCCCAGCAACCCTCAGTTTGTTTTGTGAGATTAAGAGTCACTTATGGTTTGTCTCCCTCCCAATCCCATCTTGTTTCATTGATTCTTCTTCTACCCACTTAAGTCCCCATGTTGCATCACCACTTCCTCATATCAGGGAGATCATATGATAGTTGTCTTTCTCTGCTTGACTTATTTAGCTAAGCATGATATGCTCTAGTTCCATCCATGTTGTCACAAATGGCAAGATTTCATTTCTTTTGATGGCTGCATAGTATTCCATTGTGTATATATACCACATCTTCTTGATCCACTCATCTGTTGATGGACATCTAGGTTCTTTCCATAGTTTGGCTATTGTGGACATTGCTGCTATAAACATTCGGGTGCACGTGCCCCTTTGGATCACTATGTTTGTATCTGTAGGGTAAATACCCAGTAGTGCAATTGCTGGGTCATAGGGCAGTTCTATTTTCAACATTTTGAGGAACCTCCATGCTGTTTTCCAGAGTGGTTGCACCAGCTTGCATTCCCACCAACAGTGTAGGAGGGTTCCCCTTTCTCCGCATCCTCGCCAGCATCTGTCATTTCCTGACTTGTTGATTTTAGCCATTCTGACTGGTGTGAGGTGATATCTCATTTTTTTGATTTGTATTTCCCTGATGCCGAGTGATATGGAGCACTTTTTCATGTGTCTGTTGGCCATCTGGATGTCTTCTTTGCAGAAATGTCTGTTCATGTCCTCTGCCCGTTTCTTGATTGGATTATTTGTTCTTTGGGTGTTGAGTTTGCTAAGTTCTTTATAGATTTTGGACACTAGTCCTTTATCTGATATGTCATTTGCAAATACTTTCTCCCATTCTGTCAGTTGTCTTTTGATTTTGTTAACTGTTTCCTTTGCTGTGCAAAAGCTTTTGATCTTGATGAAATCCCAATAGTTCATCTTTGCCCTTGCTTCCCTTGCCTTTGGTGATGTTCCTAGGAAGATGTTGCTGCAGCTGAGGTCGAAGAGGTTGCTGCCTGTGTTCTCCTCAAGGATTTTAATGGATTCCTTTCGCACATTGAGGTCCTTCATCCATTTGAGTCTGTTTTCGTGTGTGGTGTAAGGGAATGGTCCAATTTCATTTTTCTGCATGTGGCTGTCCAATTTTCCGAACCCATTTATTGAAGAGGCTGTCTTTTTTCCATTGGACATTCTTTCCTGCTTTGTCGAAGATTAGTTGACCATAGAGTTGAGGGTCTATTTCTGGGCTCTCTATTCTGTTCCATTGATCTATGTGTCTGTTACAAAGCTGTCATCATCAAGACAGCATGGTACTGGCACAAAAACAGACACATAGATCAATGGAACAGAATAGAGAGCCCAGATCTCATATTAAGTGTTCTTAACACACACACACACACACACACACATACACACACACCCTCACACCCCATGAAAGAATACAAGAGGAGGTTGGGAGGTGATAGATATATTTATTGTGGTGATGGTATAATGGGTATATGCCTATATCCAAGCTAATCTAGAGGTGCACATTAAATATGTATCAATTATACCTTAATAAAGATAAGAAATTAAAAAGACAACATAAAGCTGGAAAAGGACCAGCTATTTGTTTAATAAAGCAAAGAAGGTACATGAGCAGAGAGAATAAGACGGGTATGTGTACAAAGCATAAACCAGAAATTGTGGCCTCTTGACTTTTTAGAGCCAAAATTTAGCATGTTATGAAGCCTTTGTTGCTGCCACTTTGCTCCGTGAGATACAGATTCATCCTTCCAATAAATATACCCTTAGTTTTCTAGGCTGCTTTGGATGGATTTCTGTTACTTGGAATCAAATGATCCCATGGTTAAAAGCCATTTAATTAAGAACAGACTGTATTCACTTTCATCTTGTATTACTTGGTCAATCCCCTCAATATTTTTATTGCACTTTGGGGGAAGTCTAGTTTCCAGACTATGTTAGCCTTCTCTATCAAGATCTTCTAATTTTTGAACTTTGACAACTAAACATTTCAATTGACCAGAAGATTAGTAGAAAAAGAAGGTTCGTGTGGCTGCCAGTAAAGCCAATATCTAGGCTAACTAGAGGGGTATACGGCCCTGACAAGGTAGTGCTCACATTAGGCTACTGTTTTCGGGTCCAACGATAAAAGTGAAGCAACCAGGAATGGTGTGACTTCCATAAATGAAGCTCTGCTAGATCAGCAAGATTTTTCTCTCTTGTTCCCCAGTTTCCTTTGTGCCTAGAGCATACGTGCTCAATAAATATTTGCTGAAATACTGAAAACCTTATTGTCTTTAAAAGGTTTGTCATAAATGACACTGTCTCACTTGGACATTTAGACAAACGGTAGAGAGATTTCTGTCCTTAAGTATCTGTAAAAAACAAGCTTACTCCCATTAGCTCAAGACAGCAGAATTATAAAATCGAATACTTCAATCTTTAACTTTCTATAATCCTCCCACACTCAGGTCTTTAGTGGTGTTCTTTGCTCATTAGAGATTAAATCTTTATACAAAGCTTGTGTAACTATATCTGAACATATGCCCCTACCTTATGCCTATGAAGTGTTTTCTTGAAATAAAACTAATGAGACAAATAAGCAGGTCTTCTCCCTACAAATACAGCTCTAACTGAACTTTGTTTTTAATTACACTCTTCTCCCCCCCCCCATAATAGCAAGGCCTATGATTTTAATCTTAATCATTTTCACCTAGCCTGTATTAACCCAAGATGGATTTTTTAGTCAAGTTGATTATCTGGTACACACCTGCTAGCATAATTAGGGGTAGAATATGATGTTTTTTCTCATTTACTCAACTAAAAATAGTTTAAACCAAGTGTAGCATCAATGTTTCAACAGTTAGGTATCTCTTAGGTACTTTGAACATCACACTCCACTTCCTTAATTGTAGAATCTGTTTTTCCCTTATGCTTGAGGTCAGTGATTCTGTAGGACCTAGGTATAGTCTGGAAATCTACATTTTTAACAAACATTCAAAGTATAGTAGGTAGATGGTAGACAACACTTTGAGAAAGAATGCCTTAAGGAGAGAAGTAAATGAAATGCTTTTTGGATATCGATTCACTAAAATTATACATTTTCATTTGAGTTAAAGTTTCTAGGCTTACTCATGTTCCACAGAAAAGCCATTAAAAAGTTCTATTGACATTTCTAGGCTAATCCTCTAATGTAACAGGCATAAATTCCATATTATTTAAGTTCTACTTCTGTGCAATACAAATTATATAAAATTGCCTACCGTTCAACTTTAGCTATAGAATCTATAAATAAAACTTCTCCATGTATTTCCAATCACAGCCTCAAATCATGTCCTGCAGAACCTTTCCTTGTTGGACACAGCCCACAATTTTAAACTTTAAGTATTCTTTAGTTAGGCATTAAAAAAAGAAATCAAAAGCCATGCAGAAATATTTGTTTTGCCACAACAGTTTCTTCTCTTTTTATTCCTGGATCTCCAATCTTCTGCTTTCTACTAGTGAGAGCTCTTGAAGTAACTAGTCCATTTTCTCTCAACTATGCACTTAACATGTTTTCTTGCCTCATTCTCAAACTTCCCTCATTTCACTAGCTCCCATATTCCTATATCACTGTTGAAAAGACCTTGAAGTTTTCTTTTTTTTAATAGGAGTGATTCCTTTAATCAATCTCTAATCACCATAAACCACAAAATCTATGCTTAAAAGATGAACGAATGTTCCATTCTAAAGAACTAAAAAGAGCTACTTTATGAGTTTACAAAGATGCAAAATAAGCATACAGAGAGGTAAGTTGAAACCATGTGTAATGTAAAAGGACTGAGGAGAATTGTAAGAGATAAAATGAGTCAGCAAGTAAGTGACCCTAGAACAGAATGAATTAAGCTCTCTAGGAGTCACAGGGTAGAACATCGTACATTAACAGGACAACTGGAAAATATATGGAGTGTTGGGACATGAAAAGGAACCTGAAGTGTGCAGTGAGCTGTAAACTCAAGTGAGCGAGAAATTGACATAATTTTGTCTTAGTGACTCAGGAAAATGAGGACACATTATTTTTCTCAGTTCTGCATGGACCAGGCAATAAAGGAAAGAAAAGGAAATATTTGTTAAAGGAACATATTTATTGTTGTTTTTACTCCTGGTTGCCTTTGGCATATAAGAAAATAATCTTCTTTAACCCTTCCAACCACTGTGTAGGGCAATTATAGAGCTCTGTTAAATTCATTAAAGAGACCATTAGACTGAGGTGGTTCTAATACCTTAGCAGCCTAATAGGCAAACTGAAACCTAAGCCTATCAATGCCTCAAGGTTAAGAAATTAAAACCTAAGGACAAGTGATAACAACTAGGCTTTTTCAAATAAGGCAAATGCTTAGTTATAGCCAATCAAATCATTTCCTTGCTTTGCTTCCACCTTTTCCATTTGAAAACTTTCCATTAGCTTCTGTCCATGCAGTCTTCTAACTGCTTCTGGTTTGGTACCACCACATTCCGGTAGGTTTTTGTCCAAATAAATTCTTAAAATGTTTAATATACTTCAGTTTATCTTTTAACAGATCTCTATTTACACAGAAGGAAACTGAGAGTCTGGGAAGTTAACTTTTCCAAGATCACATGACTACTACATGGAATATGAATGTTTAAACCTAAATTCATGTTTATTTCTTCCAAAGAGAGAGGTAGAGTAAGAATCACACATTTACAGAGCCTGAAAAAAGAAACTGAAACCTTGAAAATATGTAAACTATATTATCTAAGATTCATTCATTCATTCGTTCATTCTTTCTTTCAGAATTACTTCTTAAGCATTCTTAGGAGTGCTATGGTTTCTGGAGAAATAATAGTGATAAAAAAAGATAAAAAAAAGATTGACAATAAACATGCTATATGACAAATTGGAGCTAGTAAGCCAACAGATAAGACAACCAGAAAAACTCTCAACCCAAGAATTCCTGGGTGGCATAGCAGGTTGAGGCTCTGCTTCTCGGTTTCAGTTCAGGTCATGATCTCAGGGTCGTGGGATCAAGCCCCACCTTGGGCTTTGTGCTCAGTGTGGCCTCTGCTTGGGATTCTCTCCTTTGATTTGATTGGCTATAACTAAGCATTTGACTTTCTTCTTCTTCTTCTTCTTTTTTAAGATTTTATTTATTTATTTGACAGAGATCACAAGTACACAGAGAAGTAGGCAGAGACAGAGGGGAGGAAGCAGGTTCCCTACTGATCAGAAAGCCCAACGCAGGACTCGATCCCAGGACCCTGAGATCATGACCTGAGCCGAAGGCAGAGGCTTAACCAACTGAGCTACCCAGATCCCCAACATGCTGTATGTTCTGATTTGCTTACCTATTTTGATTTGCTTTACTTCCAGGAAAGACGTGTGAGTAAAATATGCCATGCCTGAGAAGAGAATAGTAGATGATAGAAATGAAAATAATAAGACTTGGATGTGTAACCAAAGTCAAACTCCCACTTTGCCTGGATTGGTGGTGACAAAAATAATTGGTGACAATAAGGAGACCTGGGATGTCACCAAGGAAGGGATTTTTGTTTTACTGCTCCATTATACCAGGATCAAGAAAGGAAAAAGCTATAAATGGCAAATAGTGGAGTTGTAGAAATGTGCATTGAGTCCACCTACTCTGAATCCTTTGAACTGCCAGACAAAGGAAAAATAAATAAATGTTTGAACTCTCCAAGGAGCTAAAAAAGTGGAAATAAGAATGAGGGTTTATGATCTTATATTTAGTTTTACCCATTGTTCTCCCTGCCTCTTATTGCCTTGTTCTGGATTGAGTCTTTCTCTTTTCTTTTAAAGGTTTGTCTATTTATTTGAAAGAGAGAGAGAGAGAGCATGAGTGGAAGGGGCAGAAGGAGAGAATCCCAAGCAGAGGCCACACTGAGCACAAAGCCCAAGGTGGGGCTTGATCCCACGACCCTGAGATCATGACCTGAACTGAAACCCGAGAAGCAGAGCCTCAACCTGCTATGCCACCCAGGAATTCTTGGGTTGAGAGTTTTTCTGGTTGTCTTATCTGTTGGCTTACTAGCTCCAATTTGTCATTGCCTTACCCAAGTGGTTGCTCTAGTGCTTCTACGAAACATATTCATCTCCTCATTTTCACTTTTAAGTTACATTATTTCACTTTAAGTTGGAGAATTTTATTCTTCCACATCTCTCTTCCAGGTCATGCTCTTATTATTTCTACATTGAATTTCTATATAAACCTCCCATACTTTGTTGCTGTCTTTAACTAGTTGGCTATCTATGCAGGAGATAAGAGAAAATTTATGATTAACCATGTATTAAGCAATTCTAATGTTCTTCCTACCTTTATGTTGCTCCAGGTTTCCATCTGTTAGCATTCTTTCTGCCCCGTGTGAGCTTCTAGCCCTATTCTTCCAGTCCTTTCAGCTATGTCATTCCTCATTCTAGAAAAGTTTCCTTGTGTGCACTGGCTAGTCTGTTTTCAGCTGGGGCCTTGAGGGTCACTGTCTGTGGGTACCTAGAATTGTCTTTGTGCACATCATGCTTCTCTCAAGTCTCTGACCTGCAAGTTCAAGCCACCTTGTCTTCCCCAGAATCATAGCTCCCTCCCCTCAACTATTGAATTCCACCTGGCTCTCCCTGGGATCACCTTCCTGAGCCACTGCCTGAAGACTTTCTTTGGGCAGTAAGCTGAGGCAATTATAGGTCTTACCTCATCTGTTTCTTATTTCTCAGGGATCACTGTCCTTCATTGCCTGTTGTTCAATGACTTGAATGTGGTTTCTTTCATAGAGTTTGCCCAATATTCGAGTTGTTTCAGGTTAGCAGATATATTTGGTACTTGTTACTCCATCTTGATCTGAAGCCGAAGTCCAAAGCTTTATTATTTTATTTAGCCACTCTCTTATAGTATTTACTATGTCAAGCACTGTTTTCTGTGTTTTACAAATACTAATTCGGATGATTCTCATAACATCCCCATGAGGTAACTACTACTACTACTACTACCACCTCCCCCCATTTTACAGATAAGCAAACTGAGACACCTAGACGATAAAGAACCCATTTAAGTTCACATTGATAACTGAGGCAGCCCATTTTCACTACCAAGAAGCCCTGGTCTCCCGAGAATAGCCACTGCAAGGCAATTCAAAGATGCTGGCCTTCCTAGTGTGATCTAGGTACTTCTCAGGGTCACGATCAGAAGGTGGAGAGGAGTAATGCATAGATCTATTTTAACATCAAAGTTTTTAGATCCCTATTTCCACAATATACCAGTGACTTTTGGCATTTCAAACTCATTTAGGGTAGGTCACTACTGAGCCCAGGTTTCTGTCAATCAGTCAAGGTGACAGTTGGAAATATTTTAAGCTGCTTAATCAAGAACATTCAATCCAGAATCTCTGTACTATTTTAACAAACCAAAACCCACGCAAAACATGGATACTTCTCTATAGAATTTAACATTCTCTCAAGCAGTTTTCACATATGTCTTCCTCATTTTTACTGTAATTATCAATGTCTTGCAATTCTTTTGGTAGGTATGTTCCATCAACTTCTGTGAGCTTTATTGACTTAGCTAAACACACACACACACACACACACACACACACACTTCCCACTGTGGGATCTCACAGTAACTAAAACTCTGGAGATAGTGATGGAGGCAAAGGTCGGGCATATAGGAAAGTGACTTCCCCGTGCAAGGTAAATGTCTCCATCAAGATAGATGATGATTTTAGTTGAAAGAAGAAAATGATTTTGATTAACAACATATTGAAGATTTGGGGTAGTTGGCTATATTCTCATTCTTCCTGTATATTTCCATTTTAGTTTTCAAGAGCTCTTTATTTCCTGATTGTTCCCTTAAATTCAAAAGAGCCAACAGCCCAGGGAGCCTCTAAACTCAATTGACATTGTAACAAGGTAACCTTAGCAATCAAACTTCACCCTTGGACTTGAGCTACATAATTTCTCTAGTTTCAAATAACAAAGAAAATTTCTTTAACACATTTATAGAAACTCATTCAGTTCTTAACTATGTCTTCAGCCAAAATTGAAGAAAGTTTCTTAGTTCTTCTATTTCATTAAGCTTTATAGAGCAATTAAAAGAAGCCAACCTATCTCAGAGATCTTGGTTTTGTCATTTATTCTTTTAGGCATGTGTTTTTAGGTCACATTAAAGCCTTGTGTTCAATATGCATTTCATTCCAGAAAACCACGGGAGATAATATAACTAACTTTGCTCCTAAAGATCATGGACCTCCAGAGATCTTCCCTTTTTACAATCTTCAGTTCTAACTGAACCAGGTAACAAATTTGGGATCCACACTATGGTAGGCAGAATGGCCCCCAGCCATCCACACCATAATCCCTGTAGTCTGTGAATATTTGACGTCATGGGACAAAAGAATCTTTGCAGATGTAACTAAAGTTATAGACCTTAAAGAAAGAAGATTAACCTAGACTATCTGGGAGGCTTAGTATATATGAGCCCTTAAAAATAGAGAACTTTTTTTAGATGGAGGAAGAGAGATTCAGAAGAAGTTGGAGACATGTGAAACATGAGGGGGACTTGACCCATTGTTGTTAAAGGGAGACCACAAATAAAGCAAGTGAAGACATGCAGGCAACCCCTGTGAACAAAGACCAGTCCCCTGTGGACAGCCAGCAAAGAAACAGGGACCTGAATCCTACGGCTTCAAGGAACAGAAGACAGTCAATAACCTGAAGGAGCTTGGGAGCAATTTTATTCCCAGAGCCTCCAGAATGGAACACAACCCAGATCATGTAACGTACATTGATTTCCACATTATGAAACTCTACGGAGAAGCCTAGCTGATCTGTGCTATATAAGGACTTCAGACCTTCAGAACTGTGACATAAAAATGGATGTTGTTTTAGCCTGCTAAATTTCTTGCAATTTGTTATGGCAACCACAGAAAATTAATAACCCACAATTTTTTTCTGAAAATTTGTATCTGAAACTAGGCCTTACTCCAATTCCTGTATCTATCTGAATTCTTAATATAATTAATGAACACTTTTTCAAGCTGGTTTAAGTCAATTATTGACATGTTTTTTTAAGAGGTTTTAAGTAGGTCACATTATCAAGAGAAAGGAAGAAGAAACAGTTCAGAAAATAAGAAGGAACAAAAAATAAATATTATTCCTTGGCCAGAAACATGACTAAGAACTAATGTGATGAAAACGTCACCATCCCTCGCATGGAACAGTATTGCTTACTCCACCAGTTCTGCCAGCTCTAGACACTAACACAGTCTTAACCACTGGTCCCATTTCCCCTAGCAAATGCCTGCAAGTGCTTTTGCCACCATTGCTAGATGTTAATCTCCATAGTCACTTCTGTAGGTCATTATTGCCTTTTAGCTCAACATCTGGAAATGGATGAACTTGAATGGCTCTACATAGCTTACATGCATATACCAAAGCTGCCCTTGCAGCTAGGAAAGTAGTATCTGCTATTCAGATGAGCTCTGCCAACTGCCACACAGTCAGGGCTACTGCAAAAGTAGAGAAAAGAAGAGCTTTCAAAGGATGGGCAAACAAATGTTCAATGCACCCCAGTTTTTCAGTTCACTTACCTAAACATTTTGCAAGTCCTATCTTAGATTCCTTCAGATCCCTACTACAAGTTTTAGAGTCTTCCTTGAACATCTTAAATTGTCTGAGGCCTCAGGTACCATAGATTATATGTTGAGAATGTTGGGTTACAATCTGAATTTGGCCTTTTCCCCAGTAAAATGGTTATATCATTAGAACAGAGATTATAGAAGCATACCAGTGGAACAAACAAAAATGTTCTTTTTTAATCTCAAGTTAGGTGACCCTGGCTATGTCTCTATTTAGGCTTTTAACATTTGTTTCATCAAGTGTAGAAATGGTAATGAGCCTACCTCAAATGGGTATTGATTAGTTAATGTGATATTATAAAGCTATTTAGAGCAACCTCTGAAGAGCTAAATATGGATGCAAGATAGAGAGCAGGTGGTGGACAGGAAAGAGATTATGAATTGTGAGTATAAAATTAGGTCTTATATAAAAGATACTGCCTTTTGAAACATTGTATATGTTGTGTTCGTGTCTCCTCAAAATTCATATGTTGAAATCCTAACCCTCAATGTGATAGTGTTAGGAGGCGGAACCTTTGGGAGGTAATCAAGTCATGAAGGTAAAGTCCTCATGAATGGGATTAGTGCTTTACAGATGAAACCCCAGAGAGCTCTCTTTCTCTTGCCACCATGTGAGACTCCAACAAGAAGTTGCCAGTCTGCAGCCCAGAGGATGGTTCTCACCAGATCCCGACCATTTTGGAACCCTGATCTCGGACTTCCCAGACTCCAGAACTGTGAGAAATCAGTTTCTATTGTTTATAACTCACTCAGTTTATGGTACTTTTCTATAACAGCCCAAGCTAAAGCAATATGTTAACAAATCTAAGGAACATGGCAATCAAGGTAAAAGCGTATTGCTATGACATTATTTAAGACACCTTGCTTAAACACAAAATAAATATATATGTATATGTATCTATAACTATATCTATAGATCTTTCTTGGCTATTTTTTCCTCTGCAGACCAGTGATGCTCCAGATGAATTGTCCATTGCCCTCTACTAATCCCCAATCTCCTCGATTTTTTATTTTCTTAGAAGGAGCTAGGGCATATAGCTCCCATGACACTTTTCTTAAATGACAGCTATATAAGGAGCTGATTATTTAACTTAGAGGATGCAGTGAAGTAACTTGGAACATTCTTATCTTATTTAAGTATAATCCATGTGGATTTCAAACTAATAATCCCACAAAATTAAATAGGATAACAACAACAAAAAAAAGATGGAATGATGTATTGATAGAAGAATGAACAGGTAGGGGCACCTGGGTGGCTCAGTTGGTTAAGTTTCCAATTCTTGGTTTCTCAGCTCAGGTCATGATCTCATGACCTCTCATGATCTCATGATCTCAGTCCCATGGGATTGAGCCCTGTGTCAGGCTCTGCACTCAGTGGGGAGTCTGCTTGACAATAATTCTCTCCCTCTGCCCTTCCCAGCATTCTCAGTATATCATGGTTTATTGTATTATCCTTTTAATTTTCTGAAATAAGTAACTTTATTTTCAAATTAAATATTAAGAAAAATAATATGTTGTATTAGAAAAACCTTTAGAGTTTATATAGCCCAAGTCATCATTGCATATTATATTATTGTATTCAATAAATATTTTTCATGTGAATAAATGCACTGAATTTGACAAACAAAATCAAGACTCAGAATGGATAAGGGGGCTTCCAAACTACAGGAGAAAAGAACAGGAAATTGATATAGATTATGGAAGAATTTAGATTGAAAGAGTATAGATTGTTTCTCAATCGCTCCCACTACACTAGAAATTCTATTGTGTTAAACAATATGTCGGGCCCATAGTAATACAAAAAACATGTGGTGGAGAAAATAGTATGAGTTATTTACCAAAGAAACTCTCCTTCTACTGGGTAGCCACTCTTTATCATTTTTGGATCAGCTGAGATGTCCTCTCCTCTAGAAATGTCTCCATCACTTCTCAAAGGGAGTTGGGTATACACTGTGTGTGTTCCCATAACAATCCATGTTGGCTTTTAACATACTACACTTTCTCACTATATTTATCTATTTCCTAATCTGTCTTCCACACTTTGAGGACGGACGTTGAAATTTTTAACTTATTTTGTTCTTGTTATTTAGTAGGCTCTTTATCATTGAGTAATTCTGTAGGTTTTAACTGATGGAGTGAGCATATAGCTGTTCATTAAATAGGCGTACTGTCTGATGTAAGGTAACTTTTTATTGGCTCCAATACAGAAATTTGATATTTCTGGATGAGATTAAATTAAATTTTAGTCTATAATAGTCTTTTCCACGTAAAAGGGAAACAAGCAACAGAACACATTTATTTAGGGGATAAGGATATTCAGGGAAGTTAAGATATCATGGGACTGGCCTCATTTCTAGATGTTCTCTATGGAAGTCATATATCAGAACACAATGTGCCTTGGCAGGTCTTTGCTCTAAGGCTTTGCTTCTGTAGACACTCAGTGACCCTTGTCTCTGTCTATTGTTTATATTTCTCCAGCTTTCAAATGCTGGAGATAATAACTTGTCTCATTTTCTTTTCTCAGCTTCATATTTCTACTCATTCATGTCTTCCAAAGCTTCATAACTTTTTTGTGTCTCTTTCTTAGGCAACTTTACATTTTTGCTTTAGTCTCACTGTTTCCAATCGCAACAAGACAAAACAAAACAGAACAAGACAAAACAAAAGAAAAACAATTAGAAGATAAACATCTCTTATCCATAGCAACCAATCAGTACCGAGAATCTCCATTTAACAAAGTTATTAGAAGTCACAGACACTATGCTTGGAGAAAGGAACATTACCCACCCACATGAGTTATGGCTAGGGTAGTAGAGAGGTAAAAAACAAACCTAAGAAGCTCTTTCTGGTAGCTTTAATCACCTTTTCTGAGCGTCGTTGCCTCTTAAGTTAGACTCACATGATAGCATTCATTCTTTCTACCGCCATTGCACTAACGCATTCATTATTGTCTGAACTAGTTGATGCTCAACTAGTAATTAATATTCCTCATCAGTTGACACCCATTAGAATACATTGGTCTGTTCAAAGTTCAATATATGGTCAATAATTCTTTGGGTAACTTTTTAAAAACACCATAGTCCATTTCAGGAGCTGTAATCAGGGTAAAACAATAGCTAAAGGGTCAATAATAACACTAGTCATCATGATTATATTCCCAATAGTTACTAAATAAATTGAATAAGCAAATTGATTTGTGTCCTGCTTCCATTATGGTTTGGGGACATCAATTACCATGGTAAAAATAAAGAAACAAAAATCTTTGTTTCGTATATGAATAAACACATCAGTAAACAGAAACAGGGACACCCAGTCTAGAACTAGCTCTGAAATTTAAAAAGAAACAGGGACACCCAGTTTAGAACTAGCTCCTAAATTTAAAAAGCCTTGAGCCTTTTTACTGAAAGGTACTAACACCCTTACAAAAGACTGTCTGACTTCTAGAGTATGATTTCTAATGATATATGATAAACTTGAAGATATATATATATGTTCTTGTTTGTCATATCCTGATATGGTTGTTTGTTTTTTCCAATTATGAACAAACTAACAGCAATTTTGTAATCTTATGGGTTTTTTTATACTTTCTGTTTTGTTTTTGTTTTTGTTTTTGAAATATGGGAAGAGGGGTAGTGAATAGCTCTTTTGAAAGCTGGATTTTTAAAAATTTTTAATTAAGTAAGTAATTATTATTTTTTTCCCCTCTGGGCATAAGTCAATAGACAGAGTACCAAGCCCTGGGAAGCCAGGGCAGGGTTTGTAAGGTTTGTGAAGCATTTGAGGCATTGCTGGGAATGGAATTAGTACATAGGTGTAGAAATAAACCATCTATGGAGGGAATAGCATTAACCAAATCATGGAAAGTGACTTGCTCAAATGTGTCCGATGTTCAGTTGAGATGGCCCATAGGTTTCATGTGGTAGCAGATAGACAGTAATGTAGGAAAGATAATATAATCACCTCAGTTATCATGCCAAGACTGGTGCTTTTTTTTTTTAACCAAATAGAGCATTAAAAGCATTATCGCTAATATTCAGCTGCACACACTTACAATTATGTTAATAATCTCAGTTGTCTTTTATGGTCATTATTTTCCATGTTGAAAGCTTCCTTAGAGAAGAGTCTGAGACATCCAAGAAACTTCATTATATAATATAAACTCTACATTTTTTTCCCTTGCTATCTTTCTTCAGGAAAGAAGAGAAAGCATACTTCCTTCTTTCTTTCTTTTTTTTAAAATTTCTTTTCAGTGTTCCAAAATTCATTACTTGGCATACTTATTTCTCCTGGCGTTTTTCTCAGCAACCATGCAAACTGCGATGGAAATATGGGGACTAAAGATTATTGTCCTTCACAGCTTTCAGTGTGACTTGTTGCTTCTACGTGTCACTTTTGTTCTATAGCTCACTCTGAGATGAATATCCTATATGAGTTTCAAAGTGAAAATGTAATGCCAGTCAATTTCTCTGTGTCACATACAGCGATTAAATATAAAAAATCAGTTATCACAGCCACACTAGATAATAAAGCATTTCAGTAATCATGTAGAGAATGATTTATCCACCTCCCACCTCTCCTGGGGAAATGGGTTCCCCTGGTATTTACTCCCTATAGAGTTAAATAAAACTCAGTTGTGTTTCCTAATGTAGATAAGTATCCATCTGTGGCCCTGATTACCACCATCATTATGTGTTATTAACCAATGTGAAAATTATCAAGTTACGTAATGATAGCAGTCAGTCAGCACCATTTGCCTTCACATCCTTGCTTAGACGTGTTTTCTGCAAAAAGAGTTTAAAATAGAAATTTGTCCTTTAAGCAAAGTGGACATAGTTTTTTGGTGTATGCTTTAAATATTACCTACATGTTATTATTATAGGTAACATTACCTATAATATTATTATTCTTAAATTATTTATATTATCTTTCCAAAGCCTTCATCAAGTGTGAATAACAGTCATTGATTTACTATGGGTATTAAGTACAATTGTCTAGGATGATAATGGCTCTAGAAACCAGACTTGGCTAGTCTTGGGGGTAATTAAAAGAGTGATCTTTTCAGAATTTCAATTTCAGACTTTCTCACTGAGTACATTATAAAGATGCACCCCAGGGAACCTTAAGGAAGTAATGAGGCTTTCATTTCCATATGTCAGATTAGTTTTTTCTTAGTGTACTTATTACCCAAAAAGGCCATGAGCTAATTTCTTGGCTCATGCAAAGCAGAGAAGACCCTGAGTATCATTTTCCGACAAAAGGCACACAGAGAAAGTCACCGCTGATAGGAATTTGTTGCCAGAACTTTTTTCATACTTTCCATGATTCCACAAGACCATCGGAGTGCATTTGTGCAAGTGGGAAACAGGCACGTGCAGAAGAGAATCCATCTTCACAAGCGATAAACACCATCTATCCACACTATGGATAACTCAGCAGTGTCAAGGCCACTCGTACATCAAAGATTTGGAAAACAGGTTTTGAGTTCACTTGCTTTATAGTGTCTTAGCCAACTGTTTATTTAAATTGAAGTTCACTACATCTCTCCAGCTGGATATCTTGCTATTTTAGAACAGAATTCTAAAATTAGAAGATCTTATTTTGTAATACTTTGCAATTGGCCTGCACATTTTATAAATCCAGATGGTAAAGCTGATCCCCAATAGGGGCATCTTCTAGATCTGAATGTTCAAAAAGGTCTGAACCACATCACACTCACCATTTTGTCTTTTTGTCAGGAGATGATATTAATCACATAGTCTTGGCACCTTCTGGGACCCTAGTCATGCTAATATTTGTGATGTTTTAGAAACTAACCCATATCTCCATTGTAGGTCCAGGCGCAAACACTGCTTTATATGGTTAGGATTTTGTTACTTAAGGAGACAGGTTTTGTTGGTGGACCATCCAATTATAACAAGGAGTCTTGCCATTTCATATAAGGAGGAAACCATGATGAATAGATTTCTTGGTGGCATCAGGTCACAGAAGTATTAGCATCTTTGAGCAGATCTGCAAAGTCCTCAAGCTACTAAGAGTTGATGCAATTCTGTAAAACAGACTTTTGAGCACACTGTATGTGCTCAGTGGAAAATTATTTTTACTACCACGTTATCTATAAGTGTTGAATATTATATAGAAAGATGATGAAACTAAATGTGTATAGAACTATTTCAGCTTAGTGTGTAGGATGGGCACGATAATCAAATTTAGATAACTAATACAGAGAATAAATTTTATTTGAGAGGGAGAATAAATATAGAACTTTCATATAAAGATGTTATCCATTTTTATTCCCAAACTTATTCTGGTTTTGAATAACTTTAGAATGAAAGCATTTTAAAAAAACAAGTAAACCTTCCATTCCTAATTCACACAGTACCCAGAAAAATCTGTCATTTGAGTTTATAAGTGGATTAAGTGGGTAGTCAAGCAAATCTTCCATAGTCTAGAAGACTTCAGATAAGGTACACATCCTATTATGTAAATCATGAAAATCATAACCCTGACAAAACCAACAGTGCATCAGTTGACTTGAAAAACCAAGATAAATTTCACCTTAAGAAATATTGACAAAATATAATTGCTTTTTCCTTTAAAATAATTTGTGACTATGCATTCTCATAAAATTGAGGAAATCATTACCTTTGGAAAAAATTAAGTTCAGAAAATAATTCAAAAATATTTCATCATGTTTCTTGCTATCTTTTCCTAATTGTAAACATTTTACTTCACTGGAATTAGTGCCTCCCTTGAATCCAAAAAAAGCCAATGACAAAAACTATAAAAGATGCAGTGATTTAAATTATAGTTTATTACCAAAAAAGCAGATCTGCAGAAAACTAAGTAGTAATAAAATGGACTAATAAACACAACATAAGAAATGGAAAAGAAAAAAAAAAAACTCTTGATCACTAAAACACATAAATAATCCCAATTTCAGGGTTTTTATACAATTATATGTATATGCATATGTGTGTGTGTGTATACACACACGTATATATAGACATGTATATCTATATACAATCAAATTCTATAGTAATAGAATGACCCTTTTGCTTAATGCATTATCCATGTTACTCATTATTAACAAAGAAAAGAATGAAATATGATTCCCAATGTTACAACAAACACAACTAACTAACTTAATTCTTTCAGCACTATCAGAAGGTATCACCTCAGTTTGTCAGATGAAGACACTCAAAAGATTAGAAACCGAAGAGTATTTTGGCAACAGGTGAGGCTAAGGAAACAAACTCAGGCCATGTTCACCGGGTGTTAAAATACAATCTAACCTTTCTCAGCTGAAAGATAGTTGTGCACAAAAAAGCAGAAGACATAGCCTCCAACTTGACTGAATTCAGAAAAAGGTTTACAAATATCTCTGTTTTACATGTGGAGTTGGAAGATTGGGGAAATTGAAACCTCCAAGCTGACGACATTTTGTACTTTTTTTTTTAATTTTTAAAAAATATTTTTTAAAAAATCTTTTTTTTTAATTTTTAAAAAGTATTTTATTTATTTATTTATTTGTCAGAGAGAGAGAGAGAGAGAAAGAGAGAGAGAACACACAAGGAGGCAGAGTGGCAGGCAGAGGCAGAGAGAGAGAAGTAGGCTCCCTGCCAAGCAAGGAGCCCGACGTGGGATTCAATGCCAGGACCCTGAGCCAAAGGCAGCAGCTTAACCAACTGAGCCACCCAGGCGTCCCAGGATTTTGTAATCTTATAACTTCCTGAAATTTTATAATAAAAACTTGAGCTATTGTAAAAAATATTTGTAAAATGTTTATACAAAATTGTAAAAAATATTTACATTACTTTTCTTGATTTATCTGGCTTATTTTTTAAAAAAAGATGTAATTAATCCCTCTTAATTTCAGAGTAAAATCAATGAGTTCTGATATATTATAGAAAACATATTATCTGTCCAATAGAAATTTAAGATGAGTCACATATATATAATTTAAAATTTTTCAGTTACCATATTAATATAAAGAGGGAACAGATGAAATTAATTTTGATCATATACTTTATTTAACTAATACAGCCAAAATATTATCATCAACCAATATAAAAAAATATTGAGATATTTTACACTCTTTCTGGGGGGGATAGGAGGATATACAAACTTCAGAATTGGGTGCACATTTTTGTATTTACAGCACATCTCAGTTCAGACTAATCACATAATCACATATGGCATATGGCTAGTGACTATAACATTGGAAAGCACAGTTCTAATCTATATTAAATAAGATCCTGGGTAGATTTATAAATTTGCCTGAAGTCCCAAAACGAGAACTTTAAAATGAGATTCACATACATGGCTCATAATGTTGACCTTATGATAATGCTAGTTGTGGACTCTTCCTTGGCATTTATCATGTACCAAGCACTATTCCAAATTCTTTACATTTTTGAATCCATTTAATTATCATAAAAATGAAGAAGGTCCTATTTTCTCCCTTCTACTGAGGAGGGAACCCAAACATGAAAACGTTAAGTCTTGACCAAAGATACAAGCTTCTAAGTGGCAAAAAAGGATTTGGACCCAAAGAATCTGACTCCAATTTATATTCTAGAACATGACAGTTTTCTGGCAGATGGTTAAAAAAAAAAAAAAGAAAGAAAGAAAGAAAAAATCACTTTCTATTTTATAGTTGAAAGCAAAGTACAGAACAATACCGTCAGTCAAAGGCAGTATGTACCTAATGTTTTCATCAATAATAATGTTTGTTGTACTCAACTGAACTCTTGAAATAATGTTGTTCTAGGGAGCGGAAAGCATCCTTTTTAGCAGATTCACTGCGTGTCTAGCAAAATACGTTGTTATGGGCTGAGTGCCTGGCTGCCCTTCCAGACAAGTTTCAGGATATTTCACTTTCTTTCTGATTTTTCAATTTGGTGGATTTCTTTTCATGTATCACTTTTGGTTTTTGTTTGCTTTTTTTGGTTTTCTTTTGGTTTGTTTGTTGTTCTTTGCTTGCCTTGTTATTATTGTAGGAGAACAGTGCATTTGTGCTTCTCGGTAGCTCAGGACATTTATTAAGCATCATGGTGACAAAATTTCTCTACATATTTTGCTTCTATTTCCTTTCCTTTTTCCTATTGCTGAATGCTGATATGTGTGGGGCTGTTTTGATTATACAAAGAAATAATCAATGGATTAGTGTATAACAAAATTAGCTCTGTCAAACTATTTGAAGGCACTAGAAATACTTGATGTCTTAGACATAGCTTAATAATTGGTAAATACCTAATCAATTTCTTCGTAAAAATACTGATCTATATATTAACAAAACTGAAGTTGATATGTCACGAGTGAGCTATCCATAGTGGAGACTCCCAAGGTCAAAGTATTGGTGCCAAAGTGGGGCTTTCTTATTTATTCCGCTCTTTTAAATCAGTTAGGAATTAAAGCTAAAATTCTTTCTTCTCTTCTCTCCCTGAGAAAAGGTAACACACATCCACATTTAAAAGCCACATTAGGGGGTCCTGGGTGGCTCAGTTGTTAAGCATCTGCCTTTGGCTTAGGTCGTGATCCCAGGTTCCTGGGATCAAGCCCCGCATTGGGCTCCCTGCTCAGCGGAAAGCCTGCTTCTCCCTCTCCCACTCCCCCTGCTTGTGTTCTCCTCTCTCACTGTGTCTCTCTCTGTCAAATAAATAAAACCTGCTTTTAAAAAAAAGCCACCTTATTACAAAGTTCATTACACGCAGTCTGCCAGTTTTCCTTTTCTAATTTAGATGAAAAGCTATGCAGAGCGAACATTTATGATTATCTAGCTTCTGCTAATTTGGGGGGGCTTCAGGAGCTGGAATGAATCCATGACCTCAATTCCCTTACCTTCTGAATAATGGTTCTAATGACATTCTGCTCTTCATCAGGCAACTTTCCACCCTAAAGCATCTGATTCAAGGGAAGTGAAGACATTTGCTAAAGGGACAACAGCTGTTGCAGACCATGTTCACTGTCACTCAATGACACCACCTGATTATTTTAAATTAAAGCACGTTTAACAAAATTATTTTAGAGTCTAGAAATGTCTTCTCTCTTAATCACATTGTTTCAAATATGGTTCAGGTGGCCACAATTAGCTACAGGCTTTTTTTTCCCTCTAGTTTCAACTGGAAAATAAAATGCTAAGTTTTTTGCTTCAAATTTTCTACTCAGGTTTTCCTGCTAAAAGTCAAGCCAGTATTGATTTTTTAAAAAAAGTGGTTGTGCAGATGGAACTAATTTCCCTGATTATTTCACAGTTTATCAGCTTTGGATGCACAAACACAACCCTAGATTCAGCAACTCATAATATGCATTCTGGGGCTGTCCTGTAGGAAGCATCCTGACCGCACTGCCATGTGTGAATTTCATTTCCCTGTTATGGCTTCTGCAATTCTTCTTCCTGCAAGGCTGTATTTTATGGGAACAAAAATGGCCTGCATTTGGTTAAAAAATGTAAAATCGCTGTGTGTTCATTACAAATGCTGAATGGCAGATCAAATCATCACTAACTGAATAGTATTACCATTACTTTCTTTTAACCTCACAGTCGTTCACATTTAACCCCTTCTTTTCCTATCAGTATTGGACTCCTGTTCTTTGTCCTGAATAACTTGAATCCTCCTTATAGGAAAAATAAACCCAAGTAAAACGTACTGAAATACTAATTTAGCTAGGAAAACAGCATTAAGTAGACTCTAGGGTAGTTTTGTTTGTCTTAGAAATATATTTTCTAATAGGTCTCTACCAGCTTAGGTGTTAGAGATCCTATTTGAAAATTTTAAATCTTCAGGACTGCCAGGAAAGTTATATTTAAAAGATTAAAGCAGAAATTCTTAAGTATTTAATTGCAGCATTTTAAAAAATGTTATTGTAATAGTTAGTTAGATAAAATACAGAAGAAAGATTTTTACTGTTATTGTCTTAATAAAATAATACAACTAAAGCCCAGCTTCGGCCATATCATTTCCCTGCTTGAAAACATTTAGTTACTCCCCATTGACCACAGAGTAAAATGTGAACCCTCTCAGCTGTATGCAAGGTCCCCCAAGTGTGACCTGACCTCTGTATGCCCCTGTTTTATCTCTCTGTTACATTCCCTACACTCTGGTCGATCTTATTCTTAAAGATATTCAAGAATAAGATTAAATTGTCTCCTTTGATAACCTGTGTCCATGTTAAGTATTCTTATCTTACTCTCATGTCTTTCTGCTATCCAACCAGATAGCTAAAATGTTCTAAGCAAATATTCTGCTTCCATTCAAGGCAAAGTAAGCTGTCCTGCAGAGAATGGACTACATCAATAAAATGAATGTGCTAAATTTGCAAATAAAGTAATGTTTTTTTTTTTTCAAATATTTTATTCATTTATTTGACAGAGATCACAAGTAGACAGAGAGGCAGGCAGAGAGGAGGAAGCAGGCTCCCTACTGAGCAGAGAGCCCGATGCGGGGCTCGATCCCAGGACCCTGGGATCATGACCCAAGCCAAAGGCAGAGGCTTTAACCCACTGAGCCACCCAGGCACCCCAAAGTAATGTATTATTGCTATTCCACGGAGAATCCTCCCACACATAGACAACATGGGTACCTTCATAATAGACTCCATTTTGAAAATATTTTTATTCTTGAGGTAGTGTTATGCTCTTTCCCTCTTCACCCTAGCCTCCAACAGCATTACACTTGTCAAGATAAACTTATATTATTCCTGTGTCATATGAAACCCATTTTGCGTGAGATGTTAGGCTGATAGAGAAGTTTTTAGTGATTGAATTTTTAGAATATTCAAGCCTACGTACTTGAAAAAAATACTCTTAAAGTGTATGCCATAACAGCAACTGAAAACAGCAAGACTTAATGCTTTCCTGTGTAGAAAGAAATGTCTTCCTCTAACCTCTTAAGTCCTATTTAGTTATGTTATATCAATCTTGTCTTGGAATACATGTTCTTACCTCATAATTATTGATCGACACATAAATCACTGATCAGAATAATCTGTGACCTTTCTCAATCAGCAAGGGGTTATGTTAACATGCAACCTTAACGTTAGTGTCATAAATTCAAAATGGAATGATCTTGTTTACAATTGATTCGAAACTGTATTTCAAATGGTCTTTAAAATGACACAACAATCTATTTTTGTAGCATATTTGGAATATCAGGCTCCTGCATCTGACGTTTCTAAACCTATAATGGTAGGAATGATGCTTAAGTGACCTTCTAACTACTTTTGGGATCCCCATCTTCATAGTAGGGGAAGCTCGTTCGCATGCAAAGTGACCCGATAGACACTAGCAATACCAAATCACGAGTGACCTCGTATCCCTAAAAATAACATGATTTATCTCCAACACTGCCTTTCCTAGTAAGCCCTCCTGGAACACCACCACTACCACTGCAGGCACAAATAATCTCTTTCGTCTCTCAGTGCCCATAGTATCTTATTGATGTCATAGCATTATTGATTATTTTAAATGGTCATCTTATGCTAGCCAGCATTTCTGGAGGTCAGACACTGTGTTATTCATTTCTAACTCCCCAGAACAAGTTTCACAAGTAGTAGGTGCTCAGTAATAATATGCTAATGAATGAGTGTTACTTTTCTATCTTCTCTGATTTTCTTATTCTTTGAACAAATGTAGCGCTTTCACTCAGTATTTTGATGATTAATCTAGTATGGCCTTCAGTTGTTGCTTAACCATTTAATATAGATAGCTCCTTAACATAAAAAAACTGGCCGTATTTCTTTTTGGATTGCACTTAATTTTTCAATCACTGGAAAAATAGCAGATACAAAATTGTTGAGTGGGCAATACTGCAATTTCTCATTAATTAATTTATTAATTCAAATAGTTATTGAGCAACCTCTATGTCAAGACAGTTTTGGTCCTCAGGTGAGAACTATCTTAAAAAGAAATTCAAGACTGATTCCAAATGCACTGAGTCACAAGTTCCAGGGAAAGAGTTGAGAAGTCTATGTTTTGAAGTCTTACAGGAGTTACTGAAGATCAGCTAAGTTTGGAGATTCTTGAACTGGAGTTTACTAAGAGAAAATGCACCATGAGATTGAAGGTAAATAGGATACAAGGTGTCCCCTCTGAGTCTCCTGCCATTCCTCACTGTGTGACTAGTGAGTGAATCTGGATAACACAAAGAACCCACCACTAGGACTCAAAAACAACAAGAACAAAAAATCAGAACCATCTTTACAAAAAAACAGATCGAGTCCTTTTGACAATACATGGAATATATAGCCATATGAAGGTTTTAGCCCATGGAGTGGTTTTATGAGACAGATATTAGAATGGAGGGACTAGGGAGACAAACCATAAGAGACTCTTAATCTCACAAAACAAACTGACGATTGCTGGGGCGGGGGTAGAGAGAGGGTGGTTGGTTATGGACATTGGGGAGGGTATGTGATATGGTGAGTGCTGTGAAGTGTATAAGCCTGACGATTCACAGACCTGTACCCCTGGGGCTAATAATACATTATATGTTAATAAAAATTATTAATTAAGGAAAAAGAAAAAAATAATAACTATGAGAGACTTCACTGGAACAGTGGGGCAGCGTGTTGAGGTACATAGCTATGGTCCAACACTTTATAGGGTCATAGAAAAATCAAATCTATTTTAGGTTCCTGTTCTTGGACTGATAAAAAATGTGTCTTTTAAAATATTAGGGAGGGCGCCTGGGTGGCTCAGTGGTTTAAGCCGCTGCCTTTGGCTCAGGTCGTGATCTCGGGGTCCTGGGATCGAGTCCCATATCGGGCTCTCTGCTCAGCAGGGAGCCTGCTTCCTCCTCTCTCTCTCTGCCTACTTGTGATCTCTCTCTCTGTCAGATAAATAAATAAAATCTTTAAAAAATATATTAGGAAGTGCATTTGGCTAATCTCACTAGGCATTCTCATGAGCCCAATAAATTGCTAGAAGTGTAAAGCTAGGAGAAACCTGTTCTAACTAGGCAACAACAGTTTAGATAGTCATCATCAATCTTTTATCAGTTGTAATATACAATTTCACATCCATACAGGTGGGTCAGACCAAAAAAAAAAAAAAAATCCCAAAGAAAATCAAAAAAGTGTGAAATTATGCACACAGAATTAATATAAGCTTACATTGAAATACAAGTAATTTTTGAGTAAAAGAAAGATGGGAATTCTTTTCAATGGTTACATCCTCTCATTTTCTTTTCTTTCTTTCTTTTTTTTTTTTTTTGAAGACTTTATGACTTTTTTTTTGAAGACTCATGACCTGAGCCGAAGGCAGTGGCTTAACCCACTGAGCCACCCAGACGCCCCTCTTTTTTTTTTTTTAAAGATTTTATTTATTCATTTGACACAGAGAGAGAGATCACAAATAGGCAGAGAGGCAGGTAGAGAGAGAGGAGGAAGCAGGCTCCCTGCTGAGCAGAGAGCCCGATGTGGGGCTCCATCCCAGGAACCTGAGACCATGACCCGAGCTGAAGGCAGAGGCTTAACCCACTGAGCCACCCAGGTGCCCTTCTTTTCTTTTTCTTTCTTTTTCTTTTTTTTTTTTTTAATATCCTCTCATTTTCAAATGAAAATAAACATTACCTGCATTGTGATTTCCTGATGTTTTAAGGCTGAAGACAAAACCCTCTAATATTATAGTAATTATTAATGGGTTATTATCTGCAAATAGTATTTTTAAGGAATATTTATCCTTGGGTAGTTATTAAAGTGCTGCTGAGTGTTCATGAGGTATTCTAAGCAGATAATTTAATTGATCTGCAAATGGATGGTATTAAGAAAATCTGGTCAGAGGCCTAACAGATAGCTTGATTTGACTTGAGTATGCATGTTCAGGTTGCCAAAGATATAATTACAGTGCTGATATTCTAAACTCAGTAATATGCTTTTACCTTCAATGCGCTGAAGGACATTTTGAAATCAGAGATTCTTCATTTCACTGCTTCACTCTGAAGTTTAGAACAACCTCAAAACTAATTGGTATAATACAGAAACAAAACCATAGGAGACATTTCCCAGCACAGAGACACCAGGCTCTGATTTACTTCCCACCACCATGCATTTTTTTTTCCTTCCTCCCCTTACGCGTGTTTTGATGATCTAGAGCCTGAAAAGAAGCCCCAAGGCATCCTGTTTTTCTCTGATTATACATTATGGCTTCCTGCTATAAGCTTCTTACTTCATAAGGCCATCCTGAGATAGAAAAATAGGAAATGTACCTCTTACTCTGCCAAGTCCAGAGGATTTTTGATATTGTTAAATCAATCAATCAGGCATATGGATTTGTTAATTACTTGTACCATGTCGGTACTGTGGACCTTGTAGCCTCCTCTCAATGAGCTGTGATTGAACTGGAGTAATGACACATTTGACCGTGAATTAACTAGGTAACTATACAAGAGAGTACAGTTTTAAGTGTTGAACTGTGTTTTACTGACTTTCAGTTCCCATCAAGATTTTAGGGAAGTAGAAGGGGAAAAAAAAAAAAACAAGTGGGAGTTTGGGGGTTGGTGGAAGATAAGAACTTGCAGGAATAGACAGTTAATAGAATATCATGCTTCAGGTTAATTACTACACTTTATTCATTTTATCCTTAACTTCCCCACCGTTAAGCCTTTCATAGAAACTCCAGTTCCATGCATTTTCACGGTGAGGGGAAAGCAAGTGAGAAATCAGAAGAAACGTGTCAGTATTGACAGGACCACTTTGTTCATCTGCTCTCCTTTTTCCTTCTATCACCTCAGCATATGAAACCTTCAAGAGAAATGCCTGGACCCAGACATCAGGAGTTCCTGCGAGAATTCCAGGAGAACATTTGCCTCTTCTGGACACTTCCACTCTAAAGAAACAGATGCAATTTCTATATTATCCTTTTGGCACTTAAATAGGTAGGGAATACATTGATGAAAGGGGGAAAAACATGCCAGGGTCTAAGGTTGCTTATTTATTTCCAGAGATAATTGTGTTATAGGTTTGCAAGCTGATTTATATGACTTTGTTTATGTTATTTCCCATATACGTACATGCCATTTTTTAGAAAACACTCATTCTAATTATATCAAATCAGATCAAATAATTAGTTCAACAGTGTACAGCCCCTGTCAAATTTACTGCTTTTTAAAATGGAGCCTAAGCCCACAGATACTGATGTAGAGAAATAGAAAAGGAGCTTTGAGCTCTCAATGGATCTGATTTCAAAAGAGTGCATTTATGTTACCAAATTCTTGATCGTTTCTAGGACAAGCACTTTTTGCAAAACTCCTTGCAATTAATCTTGTAAACTTCCCAATTAGTCAGGCTTATTTTTGGAGAAAGTAGTAACTGTTCTTCTCATTAGTGTGTCCAACTGTAAGACAGGAGGATTTGAGAATAACCAGGAAGCCAGGTAAATTAAGGTCAGTGCTTAGAACTTTTAAATAAATGTTCTATCTCTTCCTGAGATGTTCTTAAAGGAGCATTTATTAATTTAATCAAGTCACAGGTATAAATGCTATCCTGAGGGTGGCAGCTGATGGGATGAGGTGGAAGAGAGAAGGGAGAATCAAGTCTGTGACAGGATTTCTAAACTTGGCTCAACATTCATTATCTCAAAAGTGACTGTATCATAATGACAGCTCTAGAAGGGGGAGTACAAATGATGAGTTGGGAGGGGCGTTTAAACATGGGCACAGAATGCTCATTAGTTACGTTAATCTTGACCTAATGGAAGTCTTGGCTTAGGAAGGTGGCACTTAACATGAATGAGACTAATGTTCTAAATGCAGGACACTGGCAGAGCAGAAAGAAGTTACCAGAAGGTCATGGGTCATAATCTCAATATTTAGTTATGGATTCTGAGAGATGAGTGATGAAAAGTAACGATTGCCTAAACAATGTTTGGTAATGAAAATTGATTTCAAATGCCATAACCTACACACATGCACACACACACACACACATACCTGAACAGATGAACTCTATGATAAAAGCAAATTAACTTTAATTCGGAGTGAGGGCTTAACCTACCTGCTTGATCCCTTCGGAGATGTTACAGGTTTAGTCAAATATGTTCTCTTTGTTATCTATGCATAATATTTTTAAAATATGAAAACTCTAGAAAGAAGCCCAAGTTGTATAATCAAAAGTGTATGTGCTAACAGTCTCCTATCAGGTAACTATATTTAGACCCCATAGCATTGTAGAATAATAAACAGCTGAACTGCAAGAATGTCTAAATTTACCATCTCTTTCACTTATAAAGTAAATTAGAGCTATTGTGGGACATCCCTACCCTTCCCTACCCTTCCCTTCCCTTCCCTTCCCTACCCTTCCCTTCCCTTCCCTTCCATTCCCTTCTTCCCCCTTCCTTCCTTCTTCCCTCTCTCCCTTCCTTCCTTCCTTTCATCCTTCTTCCCTTCCCTTTCCTATCTTTTCCTTTGCTTTCCTTCTTTTTCTTTTTTTCTTAACTTCAGGAGGATCTGTGATCGTGATCTCTTGCCTTTGTATCCAGCAGCAGGAAATAAGTAGATCACTATGATGAGTTATGAGCTACTGCTTGAACGAACTTTGGTAATTTAAATTATACTGAAACTGGCTAATATACCAGACTGTCAGTGTCTGATTCGGGGCATTCTAAAGCGTAAACTATGTTTCTCTTCAGACATTTTAAATCTATTTTTTTAACTCCTGCAAAGTTTATGTCAAATAAGAGTTAATGTATTTATCTGTAGGTTGCAGGTAGGTAGGAGCTGAAAAGGGAGAGGATAGGGTAAGGAACCTTAATCTTTTGAAATTAACAAGAACCCTGGTCTTCGAGGTTGTTCACATGATGCTATAAGCGTCCTCCATTTTACATTGGGAAGAATTAGGGACTAGATGAAAACAGACCTTTTGCTAAAGACATAGGCTCTTATTTTAATCTGTATAGCTAAAGGCATTGGAAAGCCAAATCCAAGGGAAGATAAGTCCAAAAATAATCATGCCAAGGAAAGAATTTATTTTCTTTTACAAAGTAGTTTTGCTACAGCTTTAAGTTTTCCTAAGCAATCAGGTTGTAGGTAGAGCTACCATTTTCACCGTATTGCTATGGGATAAGTGATAGTAAAGATTCTAATAAAGGAATTATAAAACAAGTCATTCCCTAAGCATTTGAGTTCAATCAATGTCTTTGAAACTAAACCACTGATGAAAATGATTCAGCAATGTGTTCTAGGCACTTGGAATGTGACGTTGAATAAAACAGAGAAAGATGCCTCTTTCCTGAAGCTCACAGTGTATTGGGGGAAAAGCAAACACTTTTAAAGTGTATTTATCAACAAACAAACAGCATTACCATGTATCAGGTACTGTTCTAAATGTTGTGTAGGTCTTAATGGACTTGATCCTTACTAGAACCCTGAAGTTGATGTGTGAAGTGGTGGGGTACTTGAAGGTAGGCTATAATAAGCTAAAGAAGTCTACCACAAAACTGAGAGCAACCTCCATGAAGCTGGTAATTCTCTGATACTAAAACTTGACAGAAACATTAAGGCAAAGGAAACCACAGGCCATTATTCCTCATGAACATAAATGAAAAATTCTTATAAATATTCAGCAAAGGCAATCCAATATAAAATTGGATACGTTATAAAAATACATATACAAATGATAATAGATTAAGTACAACAGATCTTGGGGTTTATCCCAGGAATGTAAGGTTGATTTCCCCCTACTCTTCTCCTCTCCAACCTTGGTGCTATTTGCTGATTGATGCTTCTTCTACAATACTGTCTTGTGTGGGACGTTTCTCGTCCCTATTCTTTTCCAGCTTCCTACACTTCTCTACTTACTATGGCAATTATTTTGTTCTTTCCAACTTAGTTCTGCCATTAGATTACGAGTTGTTGGAAGCTGGGGCTATATCTTACATATCTCTGAATTCTCGAGAATCTGTCATACTTCTGTTGTTTAATACATATCTGTTGAATCGAACAGAAGTGGAGGGAAGCCCAGACATGCCCTAACTCCAAAATTGTCCCTATTTTCCTATTGCTAGATTTCCTTCATTAAGGCTTCTGTCTTTGAGGGAAATGCTTTTTCCTTAATTAATATGCAAATATTTCTAACTATTTAACACATTTCAGGTTTTGTCAGCTATTTACACCCTAGTGTTAATTGGTTTATCCAAGACTTTCTGTTGCTGTAGTCTGTTGCCAGCAGGACTTAATAAGGGAAATATACATAAGGAGTGTGTGTGTGTGTGTGTGTGTGTGTGTGTGTGTGAGTGAGAGAGAGAGAGAGAGTTTGAAAGGAAAGAATAGAGAGAAGGTGGAAAGGATAGTAAAGAAAAAGGAAAAAGCGTCTAAGATAATTAAGTGCCTAGAGAGAAGACCCTTGATAAAAGTTAGCACTCCAGAGGTTTGCCCAGGCCAGAGCTAACAAATGAAATTCCAGACAGAATCATGATTTCACACCTGGGGACGCTAGTAATTCAGATTCATTGAACAATATTCCTTAAGTATTTGTTCAACATCTATTAAGATGGAATAATAAGTCAGTGGAATACTATTCAGTCTTTAAAAAGGAGATCCTGCCATTTGATCCTGCCAATGCAGATGAAACTGGAGGACACGATGCTCAGTGAGATAAGCCAGACACAGAGAGAAAAATACTAAACAATCTCACTTGTATGCAGAATCTAAAAATGTCACCTACATAGACTCGGAGAGTAAAATGGTGATGGTGATAACCAGGGGCAGGGAGGTCGGAGAAATGGAGAGACGTTGGTTAAAGGGTACCAAATTGCAGTTATTTGGGATGAATAAGTCTACAGATCTCATAGACAGCATAATGACTACAGTTAATAATATTGTATTGAATATTGGAAAATTTGTTAAGAGATTTCAGGCACTCTCACTATACACACAAACACACACACACACACACACAGAGGTAATTATGTGAGGAGATGGATATATTTATTAGCTTGATGACAGTAATCACTTTACTGATATATGTGTATCAAATCATCATGTTGTATATGTTAAATATATATAATTTTTACTAAAAAAATGGACTTACAAGATTACCTATTAATTAAAATTGAAAAAAAAGCTATTTTTACCTCTTACTTACTTCCACTAGTAGAAATAAAATTAAGGTACTGCCCCCCCAAAATCCACAAAATATTTCTCACTTTGCTTCTCACATTTGGGTATTTTGGATAGTTGGTCTTGGTGTATGTGTGTGTATGTATATGCAACTTTCTTTATCAAACAAATTCTTTTAAGGCATCTTGAAAGGTTTATACTGTAGGTGGTTTTTCAGATCCCTCTTTCCTGGTAAGCAGATTTATGCCACGTAGTACAATTTGTTCTAGAATTTGGTTCGTTGTAATTCTACAGAAGATGCACAGAATGACACAGTCACATTAAATCCATCCTATAGAATCCTGGTTTAATTATGGGGCTCTGGTTCTAAAGTCTTGCATTCAAAAATCCAGCTCCAATTTTTTTCCTATGTATGTGTCAGTGAGCAATTTGATAATTTTTTTTTAAAGATTTTATTTATTTATTTGACAGAGAAAAATCACAAGTAGATGGAGAGGCAGGCAGAGAGAGAGAGAGGGAAGCAGGCTCCCTGCTGAGCAGAGAGCCCGATGCGGGCCTCGATCCCAGGACCCTGAGATCATGACCTGAGCCGAAGGCAGCGGCTTAACCCACTGAGCCACCCAGGCGCCCAGCAATTTGATAATTTTTAAATGTCAGTTATTTTTCCATTTTTAAAGTAAACTTTAAATTTTAGAAGAGTTTTAGATTTATAGAATTATTGCGAAGATAGTACAGAGAGTTCTCACATACCCTACACTGTATTATTAATTATAATTATTATTATCCTCTATTATTAACATTATATTAGGGGTACCAGGTAGCTCAATCAGTTAAGTGTCTGCCTTCAGCTTAGGCCATGATTGCAGGGTCCTGGGATCGAGCCCCACATCGGGCACCTTGCTCAGCAAGGAGCCTGATTCTCCCTCTCCCTCTGCCTCTTGCCCTGCTTGTGTTCTCCTCTTTCTCTCTCTCAAAAAAAATTAAATTACATTAGTACTGTTCAATTGTCATAGTGAAAAATGAACCAGTTTGGATGTATTGTCATTAACCGAAATCTATACTTTATTTGAATTTCCTTAGTTTTTACCTAATGTCATTTTTCTGCTTCAGAATCCCATCAAGATACCATGCTGTATTTAGTACCCCTGTTTCCTCAGGCTCCTCTAGACTGATAGTTTCACAGACTTCCCTTGTTTTTGATGACCTTGGCAGTTTTGGGGCAAACAAGTCAGGTGTTTTGTAGAACATGCCTTAATCTGAATTTTTCTGAAGTTTTTTTATGGCCAGAATGGGGTAGCTTGTTTTTGAGAGGCAATGCACAGAATTAAATTGTCATTACCCTCACATTATCTTATCAAGGGTACATATTCTCAGTATGATGATAAATTAAACTTCATCAAAATAAAATATCCGTGAAAAAGCCTTGTTAAGAGGATCAAAAAGTAAACTACAGACTTGGAGAAAATATTTGTAAAGGACTGATATCTAGAATACATAGAGAACGCTCAATGATCAATAGCAGACAAACAAAAAATAACAATCCAGTTGGAAAATGGGACAAAGGCAAAAAGAAATGTCTCACCAAAGAAAATATAAGTGACAAATAAGTACATGCCTGCTCAGTGGGAAGCCTGCCTCTCTCTCTCCCACTCTTCCTGTTTGTGTTCCTTCTCTCACTGTGTGTCTCTGTCAAATAAATAAATGAAATCTTTAAAAAAAAAACAAAAAAGATGCCCAGCATCACCAGCCATTAAGAAAATGCAAACTGACACTGCAATGAATTGTTGCTACACAGCTATAATCCCAACAGCAACAGCAAAAAATAGTGACAATACTAAATACTTTGTGAGGTTGCCAAAAAACTACATTCCTCATATGTTGCTAATGGGTACGTGCAATGATCCAGCCACTCTGGAAATTAGTTTGGCAATTTATTGCAATAATAATCATACATTTACCATAAAACCCAGCAATCAGACTCTTGGGCCTTCAACTCATAAAAATGAAAACTTTCATTTTCACAATAACCTGTCATGATTGTTCATTGTAGCTTATTTGTAAAAGACAAAAATAGGAAGCAACCCAAATGTTCTACAATAGGTGAATAGTTAAACAAAATATAATCCACCAATGCCATGGGATAGTACTCAGCAACAAAAGGGAACATCCTAATCATATATGAAAGTACTTGGATGGATCTCCAGGATCTTTTTCTGAGTCAAAAATCTCAAAAGATTGCATATAGTGTGATTCTATTTATTTAACTTTATTGATATGTCAGAGATAGAGAACAGGTTGGTGGTTGCCAGGTTTAGATGTTGAGGGCAAAAGAACTGCAAAGGATCACAAGAAAGATCTTGGTGTGACACAGTAGTTCTGTATAGAACTATGCTATGGTGGTTACATGAATCTGCACCTGTGATAAAATACACTTTATTCCCATTTTGATAATGTACTATAGTTAGGTTAGATACAACCAGTGGGGAAACTGGAGAGTACATAGGTCTTCTCTGTTCTATCTTATCAATTTCCTGTTAATCTATAATTTTTTAAAAATTTAAATTTAAATCAAAAAATTGACATATAGCAAAACAGATAATTACTTTTTATTTTTTTCTAGTTATCTTCCTTCTAGTGTTTTGGGATCAATGCCTTTGAGCCCCTTACTTGAGTTATGGATGCCCATCTCATCTTTACCTGTGTTTCACATGAAAACTACAGAATAAACACTGAATCCCAAGAAACATGATGCAAATAATGTATCACGTACTTTAGTCTTAGAAGTAAATACATTTATTTAGGATGGCCGCTCTAAACCCTTTCTCAGCATGTATACAACCTCAACTTACAGGAGATTCTGCTGCTTTTTCAGATGATCATTATTGTAACACATACATTAAGATGTTAAAATAAAACTCTTTTCTCTCTCAGTTTCAGTTAAGGTGTCAGAAATTCCAAAACAACAACAACAACAACAAAAAGTGGTGAATGTTCTCACATTTCAGAGAGGTGGTAGACCTCTCATGCAATATTTATAAAAGACAAGGTGGAGAATTCTATGACTCCACACAAGCCCTCACCTCTAAAAGAATTAGGGCTGAGAAGTCAGAGAGAGACAATTTTATTTGGGGGAAAAATGTGTTAGGATTCCAGGGCATTTTACCTTTTCACCATGAAAGAAGAGAAAGTGTCAAGCAAGAAAGAACATAAACTATGTGACCTGAACTCTAAACCATGCGCTGAAAAATCTAAATTTAAAAATGAGCTTGCTAGAAGCTCTGAATAAAGGCAAGTACTTGAATTAGAGAAGATCTAGATTCAAGATTTTCACAGTACTGAGGATGCATTAGTATTTCCCAAAGACCAAATCTGACTCTCACCCAAGAATATGGAGGCACTTTAAACCTGGACTGACCGTAGTGAGGGTGGGGTGTAAACCCAGGATACAGGCTGAAGTACTGAATCCCCGGGTACTAAAGAAAAACTGTAATTAGCTAGATGAAGATGCTTGGCCCATACCTTGGGAAGCACAGTCAAGTGGTCCTGGAGGAAGGTTTTTCATGAAGCAAGAATAGAATCTGTTCCCTCCCAAATCCATGAAGCCCAGAAAGCACCAAAGTAAATTACACTGGTACCCAAAAGACATTATTTGTGCCTTACACCTTTCCTTCTGCTTCATCCCTGGAAGAGCCAGAGTCCATTTCTCAAGTGGAGAATAGAAAAACTAGATGAAATAAATAAACTGATGATTACATATTTCCCAAAACTAAGGCAGATATTTTGACTCCTAAATACTTCATTGTGTATTTCCTAAAAACAAGAGCATTCTTTTAAGCAGGATATTATATTGAAACCATATTATTATCTAATTTAAAGACTTACTAAAAGATTGTCTCATTTATGTCTTTTATACCAAAGGTTTTATAGTGAAATAGTATATATACGTACATATTACTGGTCTAATACTAATCTGGGTTCACAAATAACATTTACAAGTCATGTATATTTAGACATCTTTAATCTAGAAAACTTTGACAAATCTTTCATGAGCTTACATGATCTTGACATGTTTGGTGAGTTCAGGCCAGTCTGCATGTAGAATATTTCTTAATTGTCCTTGAGTATTTGTACCGAGGTTTCTTTATGAATAGATTCAGGGTCTATTCTTTTTGCAGGAGTGTTACTAAAGTGATATTCTGTCTTTCTCACTGCATGTTATCAGGAGGCAGATGATACTGAGTTGGCTCATTACTAGTTAATTACGATCATTTGTTTAGATTATGTTTACCAGATTTGTTCACTATAACGTTGCCATAACTCTTTGTAATTAAGACATATTTTGTGGATTCTTTGTGACTCAGTAAATATCTTGTTTCTCATCATAAATTCATCCACTATAGTTCACCCACATAATTCCCACCTAAACAAATTCATTATAGTAATATCTGTGCAATGGTGATTTTGTGATTCTGTCATTTCTTCTATGTTTATTGAAATTCTGTTGTAAGAGATTTTCTTTCTTCCCATTATTTATTTTATTCATTTATACTGGCATGGACCCTTATCTAAATTTGAGATAAATAGAAATATTTATCACCTGCATTATTTTAAGAATCTTAAAACGTTATTATTATTTTTTTTTTCTCTAAGAATGTTAAAGACATCCTCAGGAGCCCTTACTGGTGAAGGAAAGATGCCCGGGCTTCTTGTCATGCAGTCAATTGGTTTCTACCCTGATTCCTCAGCTTCATCCACCCTCCAGTTCCATTTCGCCTAACATGACTTTTGTGCAAAAATGGGGAAATCACTTGGAGAAGAAGCTGAAGGTTGAGATCATGAGTAAAGATTGAGGGGTGAAAGATTCTGCACATGGCTGAGAGCAGGTGAAGGAAAGAAGAGATGTATTGAATGAACATTCCTTTCTAGTACCAGCTGGAAGCAAATTTTACTCCTGACATCGAGAAACTAATTGTGGAACCCAACCTCTCAGGTATGCCAGGTGAACACTGTAGCGATATTGCTTCAGTCAGGTGGCAGAAGACCCCTTATTCTCTAGTTCTCTAGGTTTTCATTCTGATTCTTTGTTTTCCTATATGGATAGTTTTCCTGTATACACTGATTTTTATTCTCCCTTATGTCTCAGATTGGCTGGTACAGACTAAATGTAACAGTGTTCTAACAAGGAGCTCTTATTGAATCCAGGTTAAGGAAGGGGTTCTTTGTTTTATGAACATATATTTAATTCCTAGATCTAGGTGAACAGACATGTTTAACATGGCCTCATTTTCAAATAGCTTCACATTTTGTAATTTGTCTTCTTTTGTATTTTTATGGAAAAGTGTTGAAGCAGTGGATGGGAGCCAAACCAAAGTTATACGAGCATGGGGAGGAAGGTAACTGGCACAGGCAAGATGAGAAGGAAAGCAACCACAGAGTCATCCAAAAGCCATGTGAAGTCAAAAATTTTGGAGAGGAGTAACTGACATACACAATGGTGGAGGTTATGAACCTACACTCTGGAGGCAGACCACCCAGATTTGGATCCAAGCTTACCATCTTAATGCTTTGATTTTTCTTGTAAGAAATGGGGTCAGCATTCTTCACTGCCTGTTTTTAAAGTTGTTAGGACAATTGCAAGGACAATCATGAGTAAGTGCTAATTATCTTATCAAAAAATTCCAATTAATAAACCATGACCAGTGAGAGGGAGAGTCTGTGGCAACTTGTCACAAGAATTTTTCTTTACTCTGATCTGTTCAACATTTTAATTAGCAACTTGTGCAAGGATTTTAGTTATCACATATGTGAGTACCTTGGATCTAGGTAATATAGAAACTAGAGGAGATGAAGGTATCAGTAGTAACAACATAATTTGGCACCTGGAGAGGTAAGGCGATATAACAAATTGAAATTTAGTATTTATAAAGATGTTAAGGTCTTAATTTGGGTTGAAAAACTAGTTGTTTAAGCACAACCTTGGTGGGAGTGGGAGCGGAGGACATAATTTAGTCACGTAGGTGAAAATCAAATGTCAGGCCTTAAGTCAACTGGAACCTTTCCAAAAATCAGCATGGTAAAATAAGTATTAGAAAAATCATTATTTTACGCTGCACAATGGATTCCCCCTTTGTCATTAAAACACCCTTGTTCTTCATTTGGGTTTTAATGCCATAGATAAGCTATTTCCAGCTTAAAGGAGAATGTTAAGATGAAGAAAGGAATAAGTAATGTGACTGGGTCAAGGTGGAGAGAAGGAAAATGCTAAGCCAAGAGAAGACAGAGGGAACTAAAGAAAGAAATAATATTTAAAAATAATAATATGAATAATTATCTTCAAGTATTTAAATGGCCTATCAATTAGAGAAGAATTAGTTGCACACCTAACAGTTTGAACATGAACCACCAGAAGGATTGACTAGAAGACAGAGTTGAACCACTCTGTGGAATAATTTTACTGCTTTTTAATGTAAAGTTTTTAAGTAATAAAATGCATAGATATTTATAGCAGAAATCTTGAAAAATCAAGAGAGGTTGAAAGAAAAAGAAATTGCACATAATTCCAGAGATGTGGAAATATCATCTCCTGCAAACAGCTGAATAAAAGTTATTTATTATCCTTTATCTCACTGTTATAAGTGAGATTACCTCTGATACTTAGTTTTCTTACTGAATTTGCAAACCACTGAGAAAATATATTAAAGCAATCAAAAAACTAAACAAAAATGACAGGGAAATTTGACAACGCCTGCAGTAAGTGTGACCAGCCTTACCAGCCCATCTTGTGATGTGGTCTGCCTCGTTGGGGTGAGAATTATTTGTTCCCATGCATCATGAAATATGTAATTATTGCCCCTCAATCTCACCAAAGGAATAAATACTATAATTTTGAGTTCTCTGAAGTCTAGCCAATAATGTTGTATAAAATATATCCTGTATAAAATATAATTTAGAACAGAACACTGATACTCAGTTGTCAAGGGTTTATTTCTTTTCTATTTTTTTTTCCTCAGTTTAGTTTAAAATAAAGATTATGATTATGTAAGTAAGGCATCTCCCGGCTAAGAATTAACCAAAACTATGTACTTAGAGAAATCATTGCTTCACATCACTGTATCCACTCCTAACCCTGCTAATTTGCTAATTGGGTATAATTTCTGCCAGTAGCTCACCAGAAAGTCTTATGCAGGCAAAGTTAACAAGTCATTTCATAGATGCTGAGCTGCAGTTTTGGTTGCCTTTTCCATACTCAACAGACTTTTTTTTTTTTCTTTTTGACAGTACTTGGAATCATTGGGGAAGAGGTTTCCTGTTTTTTGTCATTTTACACCCATTATCTTGTTCCATTGCTATCTTGACATGTTCCCTTCTCACAGCTTTGATTCGGGAGACCGAGATAATAAATGAGTTTTGGCTGTTTGGAAGAGACCAGAAATTCTCAAGAACGACTGTCCTCTATAAAGTTTGCACAGCTTCACTCTGCCCACATTCGGCTTGGCGGGCTGGCTAGGGCCGGTATCCTCTGACAAGCATCATTATTTCTTCCTCAAGCACAGTTTACATTCGCTTCTCAGGCAAGAGGCGACCCCTATGTCAAACGTTGCTACCTAACAATTGGAGCCGTTGCTCATACTAATTCCCTGAGAAGTCAGACAGGCAGATAGCGAAGCCATGCATACCCTTATTTATCACCTCCTCGGGAATAATTCTTGGAGACTGGAGAGGGAGCTCCCTCCATTTAGTACTCCAGTCTGTGTCACCTTAGCTGAATCCCTGCCTCTGGTCAGCCGTTCTAAAATAGAATCTCTTCCATTATCCTCCATCCCATTATCCTGTTTTCATTTTCTTCTTAACACTTTCACTATTTGATCTATTATATGGCATTTTGTTATATAGCTATGGCTTGTCTCCATCCCCTTGGAATATAAGCATCCTAAGAGAAGGGACACTGTTTTTTATTTAGCACTGCAACCCCAGTGCCTAAAACAGTGCTCAGAACCTCATAGATTTTCAATAAAACTTGTTGAATAAATGATAGATGACTTTACTGGACTGATGGTTTATAGAAACAGCTGAAGATGGTAATAGTTAGCCTTATTATATACATTTATTTTCTTTCCCCTACCATAGAAACACACTTAACAAATACACACGGAAATTAAAGGCAACTTGATGATTAACCTCTCCTACATTAAAAAATATGCACTCTTTGTTTTGTTGACTCTTTCCTTTGCTGTACAGAAGCTTTTGATCATGATGAAGCCCCAAAAGTTCATTTTCACTTTTGATTCCTTTGTCTTTGGAGACATATCTTGAAAGAAGTTGCTGTGGCTGATGTCGAAGAGGTTACTGCCTATATTCTCCTCTAGGATTCTCATGGATTCTTGCTTCATATTGAGGTCTTTTATCTATTTCGAGTTTATTTTTGTGTATGGTGTAAGAGAATGGTCAAGTTTCATTCTACTACACATAACTGTCCAGTTTTTCCAGCACCATTTATTGAAGAGACTTTTTTCCACTGGAAATTTTTTCCTGTTTTGTTGAAGAGTATTTTACCATAAAATTTAGGGTCCATATCTGTTCTCTGTTCAACTGGCCTATGTGTCTGTTTTTGTGTCAGTACCACGCTGTCTTTGGGATCAAAGCTTTGTAGTAAAGCTTGAAATCAGGCAATATGATGCTCCCAGTTTTGTTTTTCTTTTTCAACATTTCCTTAGCAATTCGGGATCTCTTCTGATTCCATACAAATTTTAGGATTGTTTGCTCCTGCTCTTTGAAAAATTCCAGTGGAATTTTGATCAGAATGGCATTGAAAGTATAGATTGCTCTAGGCAGTATAGACTTTTTTTTTTTTTTTTTTTTTTGGCAGTATAGACTTTTAACAATGTTTCTTCTTCTAAACCATGAGCGTGGACTGGTCTTCCATCTTTTTGTGTCTTCTTCAGTTTCTTTCGTGAGTGTTCTGTATTTCCTTGAGTACAGATCCTTTACCTCTTTGGTTAGGTTTATTCCCAGGTATCTTATGGTTCTTGGTGCTATTGAAGATGCAACCCAAGGAATGGGAGACGATATTTGCAAATGACACTACAGACACTACAGATCTGATATCCAAGATCTATAAAGATCTCCTCAAACTCAACACACACAAAACAGATAATCATGTCAAAAAATGGGCAGAAGACATGAACAGACATTTCTCCAAAGAAGACATACAAATGGCTAACAGACACATGGAAAAATGTTCATCATTACTAGCCATCAGGGAGATTCAAATCAAAACCACATTGAGATACCACTTTACACCAGTTAGAATGGCCAAAATGAACAAGACAGTAAACAACATGTGTTGGAGAGGATGTGGAGAAAGGGGAACACTCTTAACACTGTTGGTGGGAATGCAAGTTGGTGTAGACACTTTGGAAAACATTGTGGCGATTCCTTAAGAAATTAAAAATAGAGCTACCCTATGACCCTGCAATTGCACTACTGGGTATTTACCCCAAAGATACAGACGTATTAAAAAGAAGGGCCATCTGTACCCCAATGTTCAAAGCAGCAATGGCCACAGTCACCAATGGCCACCACTTTCACAGTGGAAAGAACCAAGATGCCCTTCAATGGATGAATGGATAAAGAAGATATGGTCCACGTATACTATGGAGTATTATGCCTCCATCAGAAAGGATGAATACCCAACTTTTTTATCAACTTGGTTCAGAATAGAAGAGATTATGCTGAGTGAAATAAGTCAAGCAGAGATACTCAATTATCATATGGTTTTGCTTATTTGTGGAGCATAAGGAATAACAAGGAGGACATGGGAGATGGAGAGGAGAAGTGAGGTGGGGGAAATTGGAGGGGGAGATGAACCATGAGAGACTGGGGACTCTGAGAAACAAACTGAGGGTTTTTGAGGGGAGGCGTTGGGAGGTTGGGTAAGCCTGGTGGTAGGTATTAAGGAGGGCACATATGGCATGGAGCACTGGGTGTGGTGCATAAACAATGAATTCTGGAACACTGAAAAGAAATTTTGAAAAAATAAATAAAAATTTTTTAAAAATGTACTCAGTAAATATTTGTTGAGCAGATGCATTAATGAAAGAATGAGTTTGACAACTAAATGTTGTTTAAAAATGCTTTTCTAATTGAACCACTGAAAGAATAACCCGGGAAGGAAAGAAGAGAAGAAGTGAACAAACAGGACAACATTTTTATACATTCTTTCTTGCCTACTGTGAGGGGCTGTCAAGCCCCAGACTCTTGTTTATTGGGAGATTTTTGATATTGCTTCAATTTCCTTGCTGGATATGGGTCTGTTCAGGTTTTCCATTTCTTCCTGTTTCAGTTTTGGTAGTTTATAAGTTTCCAGGAATACATCTATTTCTTTCAGATTACCTAATTTGTTGGCATATAGTTGCTCATAATATGTTCTTAATATTATTTGTATTTCCTTGGTGTTGGTCACGATCTTTCCTTTTTTACTCATGATGAGTCTGGCTAGGGGTTTATTAATCTTATCAATTCTTTCACAGAACCAGCTTCTAGTTTCATTGATCTGTTCTATCATTCTTTGGGTTTATATTTCATTGATTTCTACTACCTTTCTTTCTTCTCTTTCCCTTCCTGGTTTAGGCTTTATTTGGTGTTTTTTTTTCCTCCAGTTCCTCTAGGTGTTAGGTTAGCTTGTGTACCTGAGACTTTTCTAATTTTTTAGATTGCTTTGTACTTCTTCTTAAGATCACCTTTGTTATATCCTAAAGGTTGTGAACAGTTGTGTTTTAATTTTCATTTTTTCCCATGAATTTTTAAAAATTATTCTTTAATTTTCTGGTTAGCCCACCCATTGTTTAGTAGGATACTCATTAGACTCCATGCAATCCAGGGCTGGATGGCTTCCTAGAGGGAATTCTACCAAACATTTAAAGAAGAACTGATATCTATTCTACTGAAGTTGTTTTAAAAAATAAAAAGGGAAGGAAAACTTCCAAACTCTTTCCATGAAACCAGCATTACCTTGATCCCCAAATAAGACAAACATTCCACCAAATAGGAGAATTACAGACAAATATCCCTGATGAACACGGATGCCAAAATTCTCACCAAAATACTGGCCAATGGGAACCAACAGTACATTAAAAGGATTATTCACCATAACCAAGTGGGATTTATTCCTGGGCCGCAAGAGTGGTTCAACATTCACAAATCAGTCAATGTGATAAACTACATTAATAAAAGAAAGGACAAGAACCATATGGCCCTCTTAATAGATACAGAAAAAGCATTTTACAAAGTATAGCATCCTTTCTTGATTAAAACTCTCCACAGTGTAGGGATAGAGGGGACATACCTCATTATCATAAAAGCCATAGACAAAAAGCTCACAGTGAATATCACTCTCAATGGGAAAAAACTGAAAGCTTTTTCCCTAATGCCAAGAACACAACAGAGATACCCACTCTCACCACTGTTGCACAACATAGTACAAGAAATCCTAGCCTCAGCAATCAGACAACAAAAAAAAAAAGAAAAGGGGGGGGGTGTGCCTGGGTGGCTCAGTGGGTTAAAGCCTCTGCCTTTGGCTCAGGTCATGATCTCAGGGTCCTGGGATCGAGCCCTTCATCGGGCTCTCTGCTCAGCAGGGAGCCTGCTTTCTCCCTCTCTCTCTGCCTGCCTCTCTGCCTACTTGTGATCTCTCTCTGTCAAATAAATAAATAAAATCTTAAAAAAAAAAGTTATTCAAATTGGTAGAAGTCAAACTGTCACTCATCACAGATGACACCATACTTTATATGGAACCCCAAACACTCTAGCGCCAAATTGCTAGAACTCATACAGGAATTCAGCAATATGACAGGATATAAAATCAATGCACAGAAATCAATTGAATTTCTATACACTAAAAATGAGACAGAAGAAAGAGAAATTAAAGAATCAATCCCATTTACAATTGCAACAAAACCCATAAGGTACCTAAAAATCAACCTAATCAAAGAGGTAAAGGATCTATACTCTAAAAATTACAAAACACTTAAGAAAGAAATTGAGGAGAACACAAAGTAAAGGAAAAACATTCCATGCTCATGGATTGGAAGAATAAATATTGTTAAAATGTTTATGCTACCCAGAGCATTCAATGCAATCCCTATCAAAATACCATCCACCTATTTCACAAAGCTGGAACAAGTAATCCTAAAATTTGTATGGAACCGAAAAAGGCCCAGAACAGCCAGAGGAATGTTGAATAACAATACCAACGCTGGTGACATCACAATGCTGGACTTCAAACTATATTACAGAGCTGTAATCATCAAGACAGTATGGCATTAACACAAAAACAGACGCATAGTTCAATGGAACAGAATAAAGAACCCAGAAAAGGACCCTCAACTCTGTCAACTAATCTTCAACAAATCAGGAAATAATATCCAATGAGAAAAGGAGAGACTTTTTAATAAATGGTGTTGGGAAAACTGGACAGGCACATGCAGAAGAATGAAACTGGACCATTTTCTTAAACCCTACACAAAAATAAACTCAAAATGGATGAAAGACCTTAATGTGAGACAGGACTCCATCAAAGTCCCAGAGAAGAATACAGGCAGAAACCTCTGTGACCTCAGCCACAGCAACTTCTTGCCAGACACATCTCCAAAGGCAAGGGAAACAGAAATAAAAATGAACTACTGGGAGTTCATAAAGATAAAAACCTTTTGCACAGCAAAGTAACAGTAGACAAAACTAAAAGACAACCTACAGAATGGGAGAAGATATTTGCAATGTCTTATCAGATAAAGGGTTAGTATCCAAGCTTTGTTAAAAACTCATCAAACTCAATACCTAAAAAAGCAAATAATCCAGTCAAGAAATGGGCAGAATACATGAACAGACATTTTTCCAAAGAAGACCTACAAACAACCAAGAGACACATTAAAAAAAATGCTCCACATCACTTGGCATCAGGGAAATATAAATCAAAACCACAATATACCACCTCATACCAGTCAGAATGGCTAAAATTAACAAGGCAGGAAACAACAAATGTTGGCGAGGATGCAGAGAGGGGAACTCTCTTACACTGTTGGTGGGAATGCAAGCTGGTGCACCCACTCTGGAAAATAAGTATTCATCCTTTCTGATGGCTAATATACCACTGTGTGTGTGTGTGGAGGTTCCTCAATAAGTTAAAAATAGAGCTACCTTATGACCCTACAATTGCACCACTGGGTATTTATCTTGAAGATACAAATGTAGTGATCCAAAGGGGCACCTGCACCCCAATGTTTATAGCAGCAATGCCCACAATAACCAAACTGTGAAAGGAAAGAGCAGAGATGTCCATGGACAGAAAAATGGATAAAGAAGATGCGGTATGTACACACATACACACACACACACACACACAATGGTATATTAGCCATCAGAAAGGATGAATATTTATCATCCATTGACATGGATGGAACAGGAGGGGAATTTATTGTAAGTGAAATAAATCAAGCAGAGAAAAACAATTATCATATGTGGAACATAAGGAATAGAGCAGAGGACCACAGAGGAAGGAGGGGAAAACTAAATGGGAAGTCAAAAGAGAGGGAGAAAAGCCGTCAGAGACTCTTAACTATAGGAAACAAACTGAGGGTTGCTGGAGGGTGGGGGGGTGGGGTAAAGGGTAATGAGCATGAAGAAGGACACATGATTTGATGAACACTGGGTGTTATACAAAACTGATGAATTATTGAACACTACATCTGAAACTAATGATGTACTATATGTTGGCTAATTGAATTTAAATTAAAAAAAAATTAACTTGACCTGCCTTTTAAGTCTGACAGAGTTGGTGAGTTGGTCCCAGGATACTTCCAGCCTTGCTGCGTATAATCTGGACCACGTGGAGGTCCTGGGAAAAAAGGATCAATTTGCAAGACCACAAAGACCTGGTGGTGTTTTCCTGTTCCTGAGAAAGGCTTCTTGATTTAGGTGCACAAATAAATGTTCAAATGTTCTCAGCTTGCTGGCACAGAGCCCAGTGCAGGAAAAAAACATTGTGCTTCTTTTTGCAAAGTGCCATTAAAAGCCACGGACCATGCCAGATTGAGTTATGAGATGTTTCTTAGCTTTTTGGCTTCCTCCGTGTGTCTTTAGGGTCAGTATAAAGTTTCTCTATAGCCATTTCTCAGTTCCTGAATTACAGCTACAGTTTGGGGAAGGATTTTCTCCCACAACTGATAATTAATAAAACATAAGAAAATCTATGTTCGGAATGCTGATTAAAAAAACATAAATTGTATATAATACTGTATGCAAAGTGCTGTCTCTGTATGTACCTCTTTAAAGGAAAGGCCTTCTAATTTTTGGCAACTTTCAGTGGATATCCCTAACAATAGTTTTTTCCTTATACCAAAAAAAAAAAAAAAAACCCACAAAAAAACAAAAAACAAAAAACAAAAACAAAAAACAAAACCAAAAAACACACAACTTCGTTTCTCTTTTCTCATCTTCCTTTGTTTCTCACTTTATCTTTACCTTTTTTCTTTCCTACATTCATTCTTGCTCATAAAGCAGATCCATCAATCTATTTGTTTACCCCTGGCTAACAGAGTTCTAGTGAGTTCTACTCTACCCCAGCATTAGTTGCACTATCCGTTTGTTATTAGTTTTGACAGTTTTATAAGCCCCCAACTGATATGGACATGTTTTATGCAGAGCTTATACCAGAGGAACACTCATAATGAAATCAATTACTGGATTTATTGAAAGTTTATCATATGCCGGGTATAATTTGCATGTATTAGGTCATTCCATCTTCACAACAATTCTAGGAAGCATAATTATGTTTTTATAGATGAAGTAAATGAATCAGACAGAAGTTAAGTCCCATACCTGGGAAATAGTGGACATTCAGAACCATATGAATGTCACTAGATACTCTTCACTAAAGTATGTGCAGTAGCCCTCAAGTGTTTGCTGAATGAACTATTATCTGTTGAGTGTAGAGCTTTTGGGGGCTTAGTATAGCCAACATGATTGTATGCCTTCAAATCATTTCAGAAACACACACAATTCACTTTGTTAGTATTTCTATTGCAAAGCTGCCCCTACCGTGAGGGTCCCCCAGAACCCTCACTGTCTTTAGTCACTAGACCCATTTGTCTATGATCGCACCCAGTCCAGCTCAGCGATTGTCACTGCATCTAGGAGTAACCAGGTCCTGTTCAGAGTGGCATTGAGGAATGCTTTGGTGCACTTCTTTCTATCTCCCATGCCTATCTCCTTGTATTTAATTCAAAATACTTAGTGAAGTCCTGTTTATATATGTGCTCCCTTCTGGTGCTACAGAGAGATACATATTTTTTTTTCCCCAATGTTCTCTACTCTTGAGCTGTCATTCCATATGCAATTGGTGCCTTTTTCCTGATGGAATGATCTTGCCCAAGTTCTCAGTCTAATCTGGAAAGACACACAACTGCAAGGCCCTGTTGCACGGGAAAGGTCAGCTCATCGAGATCTAAAAGAGACCGACAGTTCATGGTTCGCAGCCTTAAAGTCAAGTGAAAATACCTAACTCCTGAGGAAAGCTGACAGAAGCTTCTAAAATGCATCACATTCCACCACAGTGAGAGTTGGCTACAAAGGGCTGGGAGCTAAAAGACACCACTGGAACAGTGCCATTCTAATGTTTTGAAAAGTAGCTGCAAAGTATGAATACCAGCTTTTATTTTTTATAACCATCACGGAGTTAGAGTAGGGCTATTAGCAGCTTATTTCGTTGTCCAGTATTTTAATACATGGTTGAATTCTCCAAGGTCACTTCATATCACAGTACCTCATGTAAGGTAGCCAAAGAGAGAGGGTAGTCAAGACCATCTTGTACATAAAGGCCATCACACTGCAAGCATCTAATATTTCTTGAGTATTGATTGGATGCAGGCACAACTCTATGCACTTTTCATATATTACTACATTTAATGTTCATAATTACTCTCTGAGATGGGAACTAATATATCATCCTTATATTGCAAATGAAGAAATTAAGTCATTGAAAAATTGAGTAACTCTCCCGAGGTCACAAAACTAGTCAATGGAACCATAATTTGAACCCTGGCAATATAATTACTGCAACTGTCTTTGCTTGCTTAACAGGAGTAGGAGAATACCCCTGAGAATGTATTTGGGTGGAAAGGGCAGAATATAAGACTAGAGAAGCAATAATTCATTGTCTTGAGAGCACTTTCTCAGAACAAAACACTTAAAACTGTGGCAAGGCCTCTGGGAATGGGACGACTCGCAGCTAAGGTGATTATTTGAAGTCTAAAGTAACTTGGCTGAACAAAGTAGAATGCAGGAGCTGCCCTGGAAGATGGTAGAGGAAGGAATAAAATAGATGGAGGGAAGTAGCTGAAATGGATATATAAGTAAATTAAAGGACCCTTCCCCCCCGCCTTCTGTCCCAAGGATTGTGTGCCATTAAAGCGTTCAGAGAACACACAATTTACCAAATGTGTCAGAAATGATCTGGTAAGAGGGTCATCACTGGCATCACGAGAAGTTCAGTAGTAGGTCAGGGCTGATGGTAGAGGAAGCACTTATAGACTTGGGCTCATTAATGTTCATGAAGAAAATGAGGTCCCAAAGAAATAGAGACCAAGTAGTGGTGCTTAACCGCCAAACAATTTCTATAATGACCAACCTGGTTGAAGGGAGATCCCGCAAGTTTTGCTTAACCCACACAGAGTTGTGAAGGTGACCAATGGAATGTGGTGTCCTTACAGAAAATTAGACAAGAATTTTATTTATTTATTTATTTATTTGTTTGTTTGTTTAAGATTTAATCATTTATTTATTTGACAGAAAGAGATCACAAGTAGGCAGAGAGGCAGGTAGAGAGAGAGGAGGAAGCAGGCTCCCTGCTGAGCAGAGAGCCCAATGAATTTTATTTTTAAAAGTTAACATCAACAACCAAAAGGATGTAAGAATGGAAGAACATGAGCTGAAGGTAGTTAAAAAGTCACAATTTCTTGCTTAGTTCCCAGGCTTCAGCCCCTTTTCAAATCCAGAACCTATTGATTGACTAAGAGGAAGCAACATGAAGCACCATAGCAAAGGTATATTGTGAAGATTCCCCCAGTTTTTCCCCAAAGGAATCTATGGCTGTTTATTAGTGATTTTACCATTGGGAAATAAGAACATCCAGACATTCTGAAGAGTGTTGGACGTAGTGTCTGACTTGATATCCGGAGCACCAAAACATCATCAGGGCCACCCTGTTAGAGTAAGAGCTTATCGGAGGGATAAATGAATTTCTGGTGCATAGCACCCATGGCCAAATGTCCTCTCTCTCTCTCTCAGGGCCAAGCTATATACATTAAGGGCTATTTCTCAAAATGTTTATGCTTTAGCAATGATGCCACGTTTGGCAGAATGAATGAAACTTGAGCTTCTCTTTAGGTAAGTCTACAATAGTCTGAAATCTATGGTAACTATTCTGGATTCATTTAGGTTTTGCAGGGGCCGAATGGCAAATTAATCTAGATAGTGTGATGGTTTATTTTATGCCAACTTGACTGGATTATGTTGTGCCCAAATATTTAGTTAAATATGATTCTGGGTATGTCTGTGAAGATGTTTTCTAGATGAGATTAACACTTGAAACAATAGACTGAGTAAAGCAAAGAGCCCTCCCTCAGGTGAGCAGGTGCCATCTAATCACTTGAAGACCTGGCTGACTGAGCTGGGATATTGGTCTGTTCCTTCCTCGGGACTCACACTGGAACACGGGCCCTTATTGGATCTTGATCCTGATGGCTTTTGCAAATTTACATCAGCTTTCCTTGCTCCCAGGCCTTTGGATTCAGACTAGGACTACACCATTAACTCTCTTAAGTCTTCAGCTCACTGACTGAAGATCTTGGGATTTCTCAGCCTCCATAATCATGTGAAACAATCCCTTATAATAATTCCCTCTCGAAAGATAGATACATAGATATACATATGTATTTGAATGTTTTGTTCAAATTCATCCATGAGTTTGCACCAAGGCCACACTTCCCACTGGCTGCTGCTCGTCAGTGACTTGGCAGGAAGAAAAAAGTAAGGCAGGACAATTTCTGGGAGATATGGGGCTACTTGGACTGGCAACCTTGGCTCAGGGATTATTAACTTTGTCAAGAGGCTCTTAGAACTACAATCAGTCTAAGACTTTTCTGATCCAGCTTTCATCACCACAGGTGTTAGACTTTTATCATGCTCTATCAGCTTTCTCAGCCCCCTTTAAGTAATAGGTGTTTTTCCCCAGGAAATCTCTGATTGCTTCTTGATGTCTTCTTCTGATTATTTTTTACTTAAAATAGATGCATTTTATTTTATATTAATTATACCTTAATAAAGTCTATTTTTAATTTTTTATTATTATGTTCAATTAGCCAACATATTAGCCATTGTTAGTTTTTGATGTAGTGCTCAGTGATTCATTAATTGCATATAACACTCAGTATTCATCACAACATGTGCCCTCCTTAACACCCATCACCTTGCTAACCCATCCTCCCATTCCCCTCCCTTCTATAACTCTCAGTTTGTTTCCCAGAGTCCAGAGTCTTTTGTGGTTCAACTCCCTCTCTGACTTCTTTCCTCTCAGTTTTCCCTCCCTTCCCCTATGGTCCTTCATGCTATTCCTTATGTTCCACATATGAGGTGAAACCATATGATAATTGTCTTTCTTGGTTTGATTTATTTCACTTAGCTTAATCTCCTCCCATTCCATCGCAAATGGTGGGTATTCATCTTTCTTAATGGCTGAGTAATATTCCATTGTATATATGAACCACATCTTCTTTAACCATTCATCTGTTGAAGGGCATCTTTGTTCCTTCCACAGTTTGTCTACTGTGGACGTTGCTGCTATGAACATTGGGGTGCATGTGCCCCTTCTTTTCACTACATCTGTATCATTGGGATAAATACCTAGTAGTGCAGTTGTTGGGTCATAGAGTTGTTCTATTTTTAATGTCTTGAGGAACACCCATACTGTTTTTCAGAATGGCTGTACAACTTTCATTCCCACCAGCAGTGTCAAAGGGTTCCCCTTTCTCTGCATCCTCGCCAACATTTGTTGTGTCCTGTCTTGTTAATTTTTGCCATTCCGACTGGTGTAAGGTGATATCTCACTGTGGTTTTGATTTATATTTCAATGATGGATAGTGATATTGTTGTCTTCTTGAAGGCCTGAACTGAAGAAGAGAGGTTTACTTTTCAATTTTGACTTGGTTTGGATTCTCCCCAAAGCAGCACTTGAAATAAATTCTTCAGTTTATTTGAGAGATGATCCCATCATGCTGAAGTGGGAAATCAGACAGAATGAGAAACAGGGAAGGAGAAAAACCTATATAAAGATTATAGGGATTAATATACTGGGCAACAGAGACTTAATTCTGCCAGAACTTCTTGAGAAGGGTATAAATACCTCCCACAGTTTTCTTCCTGAAGGGCAGGAACTGAATCATTTACCCATGAACTGCTATCTCCCATTGTCTGAGGGTTGCTCTGTAGTTCCAGGCTATGCTGCTAAGTTCCTGCACATCAAAGAATATCCTAGAGCAGAATGTAATACTCGGGATGCCTGGGATGCAGACACGTTGTTTACCAAACAGATAATTGAGAAAAAAATAAATTTCCAGTGCTTTGCACAGACTTGTTTATCAGTAAGTATGGAATGAATTAATGGATAAATGAATGAATGAATTTATTGATTGTTAAAGATTATTTACTTTAGTAGTTTTCAAGTACTCATCTGTGGATGGATAGCATCAAATCACCTTTTCTGTTGAATATTGGTGGTTCAGTAGACCTGGCATAACCCAATATTTAAAAAGTTCCTCATGATTTTGAGGCAAAGCCCACACTGATCTCGTTGCACTGATTTATGGATCCGATTCCATCAACTAAAGCTCATGTCTCTTTGCTGCTAATGGAAGATACCTTGTGATATGTTCTACCAAACAACCAAATTGTAGCTTCTTAGGTTTTTTATGTAAACCTTTTATCCAATTCGACACCTTTTATTTGTCAGCAATTGAGGATAGTTCTACAGATGGAAGTAAAATCTGTTGTTATTTATTCAGATACAGACTTACTAGTTTTCCATTATAGATTAGTACTAAATGAGAAAATGGATTGATTGAAGTTTCACATTTTTTTCCAACTCCTGGGTAAGAATTATCAGAAGTCAGTAGTTACAAGCTCACTGTAAGTACACCTTAAATCTTCAAAAGAGATATTTAAGTCCTCCTGGGCTATCAGATTGCAGATGGGCTCCAGAGATGACCAAGTCATGACAAGAGTGCAGGCTTTCAGTATTGCTCAATTTCACTTGCGGTAAGTTTTCATTCTCTGTGATCTAAATCCATAGACCAAGACATAGAAGAGACGACTTCTACAATTTCAGAAACTGAAGCCTTAAAGGGTAGGAAAATAGATATAAGAAAAAGCTTTAGTGACTTTGAGATATAGAAGCATGAATTCCATTTGTCCTAGAATTTCCTGGGCACACATTTTATTTTAACACACATGGTGAAGCAGCTGCTTGGATGTCATCTTTTGGCCATTCAGAGACACCCTCTTCTGGCATTCTTCCTCAGGGGCTCCGTCCAAACAATTCCATGTATAAATTAATATGTAAAATCAGACTTTTTTTTTTTTAATCTCTTTCAGACCACACCATTTTAGAACAAGATGACATTAATAATGGAGCAGGGAAAAAGATGTGACCTGTAAATATCTTAGCAATGCTTCTGACTTAAGTGTATTTTCACATTATAAAATACTGTAGACACAGAAAATTCAAAAAATTCTGCAAAGAAGTAAGTAGAAGATAAAAGCCTCTGTATTTCTACCAACCAAAGATAATTAAAATTTTTGGTGTGATTTCTTTGTATTTATATGCACTTATTATTTTGAATAGTGTGGTAGGTTAGTAAATGAATACATGAAAAAATAGTAATAGATAAAGAGATGTATATACCATTCCCTTATGTATAAAATTTTATATACTTTTTTCACTTGAGTATAATATAAACTTCTCATTTAAAATCCTTTACAGAAATAATTTACTATTCTGCTATCTAAATATTCCTCATATTCAACCATTCCCATATTGTTATCTAGATTTATTTTCTCTTTTTTTCCTGGTATCAACAGCATGCCCTGATCATACACATATAAAGGGTTTTTTTTTTCTATATTAATTGTTCCTTCTTTAATTTTATAAAAGAGGAATTATGGTGTCAAAGAGTTTGAATGTTTTTATATTTCTTGATGTAGTATTTTTAAACCCTGGAGGAAAAGCCAAATTAAAGAGAGAAAATGCACATAAAGATATATGTGGATTCCACAGTGTTTCTATTTTTAGTATATAATTGTTTGGACTTACTCTGGAGTAAAGAACAAAGAAGAGTAGGAATGCACTATTTAAAATGGTGTTTATACTAAGTGAGATAAGTCAATCAGAGAAAGATAATTATCATATGACCTCACTCCTATGTGGAAGTTAAGGAAACAGGGCATCATAGGAAAGAGAGAAAAAAATAAAACAAGATGAAATCAGAGAGGGAGACAAACCATAAGATACTCTAAAGTATAGGAAATAAACAGGGTTGCTGGAGGGGAGAGGAAAAGAGTGGGAGGATGGGGTACCCAAGTGATGGACATTAAGGATGGTATGTGATGTAATGAGCACTGGGTGTTACATAAGACTGATGAATCACTGACTTCTGCCTCTGAAACTAATAATACATTGTATGTTAATTAATTGAATTTAAATTTAAAAAATAAATCAAAAAATAAAAATAATATTAGAGAGGGCACGGATTGCATGGAGTACTGGGTGTGGTGCAAAAACAATGAATACTGTTATGCTGAAAATAAATAAATAATTAATTTAAAAAATTAAAATAAAATAAAATAAAATAAAATAAAAAGGTGTTTCCCACTGGACAGCATGACAACACCATGGTGTTTTTTCTACTCTTTTCCTTTTTTCTCTTTAGTCTTCTTGAATTATCACACTGCAAGTTTAGGAAGCAGCTGTGAATTGTAGGGCACAAATGGAAAGATACCATCCATTCATTCACTCAACAAATACTGAGTAACTACTACATGCCAGGAAACATTCTAAGTACTGGAGATACTGAGGTGAAAGAGAAGAAGGTGAAACCTACTAAGGAAAAAAGAGCGTGTGAGGCAGAGGATTTGGAAGGGTCAGGTAGAGGAAGTAATTGATCTATTGCTTTCATTGTAGAGCTCAAGGAAATCCTTTCCATGCAAGACAAACTGAAACTCGGATGGGAAGGGCAAGTTGGAATCAGCCCTGGTGATTTTAGGGAAGGATCATTAAAGGCAGGAAGAACAACGAATACAAGTTTTCTCAGTGAGAGGCTTGCTCTGTCAGAGGAATAAAGGAAGGACAGTGTTAGTGAAATCTATCCTTGTCTTTGATTATGAAAATAAGGAAACATAACAATGTACTATTTGAAGTATCTGCTATTTTTTTTTAAGTTTATACATGTAATTTAATGGTGTTAATATTTAGACATCCCGTTTTATAATTTAATATATTGTGGACATCTTCCTATGAAAATATTTGGAAACCTCATTCTTTTTTATTTTTTTATTTTTAATTTTTTATTTTTTATAACCTGGTGATTCACAGACCTGTACCCCTGGGGAAGTATCTGCTATTTTTTAAAAAATTTTTTTGAAGTATCTGCTATTTTACCACTAGAAATACTATACACTCTCGTATTAAATTATAGTTTTTATAGATATATTTAAATAATATTTATGCTCATATTCTTCAAGATTCCAGTAGCTATTATGTTTTTACTAAGTATTATTATTTAATGTTTTAATAAAATAACATATATATTGCTGGGGTACCTGGGTGGCTCAGCCATTAAGCGTCTGCCTTCGGCTCAGGTCATGATCCTGGTGTCCTGGGATCAAGCCCCGCATTGGGTTCCCTGCTCTGCAGGAAGCCTGCTTCTCTCTCTCCCACTCCCCCTATTTCTGTTCCCTCTCTACCTGTGTCTCTGCCAAATAAATAAATGAAATCTTTTTTAAAAAGCATTTATATTGCTGTAACAAATTTCTCTTTAACAAATTTTGATGGCTATATCAACATAATTGTTTTTCTTTTTTAAATTTTGTGTCTGTAAAACATTATTCTGAGAAAGAAGTCAGAGTTGAAAGGATTCATGGCACCGAAAAAAGTTATGAACACTGGTCTGGAGGAAAGGAGAAAGACTGTGGAAGTTTCTTCAACCATATCATGGAGAGAGGGTGTACCATTAGTCTACAGCTTGTCATGCCAATGAGTCAATTAACCCAAAAAACCACAGAAAAAATTAATGTCATGTGCTTTCTTCTTCTTGTTTAAAAAATAGACCTTGTTTTTTAGAGCAATTTTAGGTTTACAGCAACATTGAGCAGAAGGCACAGAGACTTCCTGTGTATTCCCTACCCTCACTCACACGTAGCCTCTTCCACCATCAACATCTCTCACCAGAGTGGTACCTTTGCTACAACTGATGGACCTACAATGACACATCAGAGTCACCCAAATCCATAGCTTATATTAGGATAAGTAAATTACATTTATTCTTGGTGTTGTACATATCATGGATTTGGACAAATGTATGATACTATATATCCACCATTATAGCATCAGACAGAGTAGTTTCACTGCCCTAAAAATCCTTTGTGCTCCACTTATTCATCCTTCCTTCACCACTAACTCCTGGAAACCACTGAACTTTTTACTATCTTTATGGTTTTTCCTTTTATCAGGACGCCATGTAGTTGAGATCATACAGTAGTTAGACTTTTCAAATTGGTATTTTTTTCACTCAATCATATGCATTTAAGTTTCCTCCACATATTTTCATGGCTTGATAGCTCATTTCTGAATCATATTCCACCATCTGTATGTACTAGTTTATTTATCCATTCATCTTTTGGACGACATCATGGCTGCTTCTAGGTTTTCGCATTAGGAATAAAGCTGCTATAAACATACATGCACAGGTTTTTGTGTGGACATAAGATTTTAACTCTTGCTGAATTGTATAATAAGAGTACGCTTAGTTTTGTAAGAAACTGCCAAGCCATCTTCCAAAGTGGCCGTACCATTTTGTATTCTCAGCAACAAGGAATGAAAGTTCCTGTTCCTCCACATGCTCACCAACATTTGGTGCTGTCTGGATTTTGGCCATTCTAATAGACATGTACTGGTATCTTCCTATTTTAATTTGAATTTCCCTGATGACATAAAGTGTGAAGCATTTTTTGTGTGCTTATTTGCCATCTGTATATCTTTTTTGTTGATTTCATAGTTCCTGAAATGCATATTTACTTTCTAGCAAAGGAACTTTTATTAAAAGGTGGTTGGTAAATATTTGTTTAGGTAGTTGGCTTTGGCTGCAAAGACTGTAGAACATCTCATAGATGGTTTCCCAACTCTAATGTTAGTTGCAATTCATTGAAGATTTGTTATAAATATTTAAATGTTTGAAAATTTAGATAATAAAAAAAAACTTTTAGAAAGTAGTGAACAGAATAGATTCATAGTAAATACTTCCAGCAGACATACATTATTACAGGGCCACAAAAGGTGCCATTAAATAAAAAGGACAATTTCTCAGCCTTCTCACTTTCACTTTGCAGTTGCTCAGAAATCTTTAAGAGGGCTTTACCCTTCATTAGATGAAATCCCAACTGGATCATTGTGATGTGACAAGTAATTTGGTTTCTTCAACCCTGTCAACACAGGTAGAAAACTAGATTAAAATTGAATTATTGTATATCAACCTCTGTATCTCAGTTTATTTTCCCTCGGTAAAGGACAAGTAAGCATTTTCCGTTTACTCATTCTGCAAAAATATCCCTTTGAATTGATTAGAAAAGTCTTTACTAATTAAGTGATCCCTGGAGTCACCATTTTAAATGTCTAAAGATAACTTGGTACAACATATTTAGCACTTTCCCAGAAGATAAAATGCGCTTATTTGATAATTGAAGAGCTTGAACTATGCATGCTTTAATCAGAAAAGCATGACATTTGCATTTAAATTTTACTCTCACAGGTCAGAATGAAGAAATAATTATGAATATGCATGACTAGAGATGTGTGAATGTCATTATTTATTTAGTAATCTTGAAAAAACCTGTGATTCTCTGTAGAGATTTCCAGTACATTCTATTACCTCAGAAATAATTGTGAAACTTGGTTATGTATTGCTGGTGATATATATCTATATATATAGATATATGTATATCTATATACATAATATATAGGTATGCATATAGAATGTATATATAGAATATATATATATATCTCACAACAGAAATGTTACCAAGGTGTACAGAGACATCCTGTATATCTCAAACCCAACTTCCCCTATTATTAACATCTTTATTACTATATTTTTCACAACTAATGAAATGGTAATTACACATTATTAAGAGCTTAAGTCTATGCTTTATTTAGACTTCTTAAGTTTTCACTTAATGCTTTTTTCTGTTTAGAATCACATTCAGGATACCATGCTGCATATGCTCATTAGGTCTCTGTTAAGTTCCTCTTGGCTGTGACACTTTCTAAGAATTATTTTGTCTTTGATGATCTGGACTGTTCAGAGAAGTACAGGTCAGGAATTTTGTAGCATATCCCTTATTTGGAATATGTCTGATGTTTTCCCCATGATTGTAGTAGAGTTGTGAGTTTTTATGTGGATAACCACAGAGGTAAAGCGTCATTCTCATCACCTCCCATCAAGGGTAAGTATTATCAACATGACATCACTGAGGATATTAACCTTGAGGCGGTACTTGCCAGGTTTTTATACTGTGTGTTTTCCCACTTTCAATACTGAACTCTTAGGAAGAAAGTCATTTTGAGCAACCACCCTTAAGGAATGAGTAGTTATGCTCCTACTACATGACAACAGGGCATCTACAAAAACTATTTGGAATTCTTCTGCACGGGACATTTATTTATTCTCATTATGTATTTATTTGTTTATTTTTATCTAAGTAATTTATATAATTATGGACTCATATTTTTTTATTATATTCTGGGTTAGAATTCATTACTACTGTATTAATTTTGTTGTTCAGATTGTTTCATCTTTGACCAATGGGAGCTCTTTCAGTGTCCTTTTGACATACCCTTGTCCTTGTAGTTTTTCAAGTACTTCCTTACTTTCAGATAGTATACAATGCTCCAGGCTCATCTTGTGTGTCTCTTTCTCCAGCACTAGAATCAGCCATTTCTTTAAGGAGCCCTGGCTTATTTTATTGGAGGATGATATTAGAAAAAGAATTCGGGTGCTAGGTATGCTTGCTGCAACTGAGGTATCATTGTCTCCAGACTCTCATAGCTGACAGAGCAAAAATTATATGTGTGTACTATCCTGTGTTTGTATACATATCCATAAAATCTCTATATGTATTCATCTGAATCCATGGTAAGCTTAACATGCATTCATATTGATGTCTCCAGCTCTAGCTCATTACCGCTTGCATCATTCTACCTTCCCCTTGCTTGTCTGTAACCATCCATTCTAACAGGGAGAGCCATGACTTCTCCAAACTGCTATAAACTTATTCAACACTAGTACACCCAGGTACAGTGACTTCAGAATTCCTATTTTTTATCCCTAAAGAAATAACTATGGGGTACCTGGATGGCCCAGTTTGTTCAGCATCTTGACTATTGGTTTCAGCTCAGGTCATGATGTCATGGTTGCGAAATCAAGCCCCACGTGGGGCTCTCACTTTCAGCGCGGAGTCTGCTTGAGATTCTCTCTCCCTCTCCCTCTGCCCCTCCCACTCATGTTCACTCTCTAAAATAAATAAATCTTAAAAAAAAAAAGAAAGGAAGAAAGAAAGAAAGAAGGAACTTTACTAACAGAATAGAGACACTTCTGTCATTAGTTTTAGAGTCTCCACATTTTCAAAGTTATATATATAATAGTTATATATATAATGATTTCCCAAAGAATCCTGTGATAAAAGAACTATGAGGGCTACAAGCACCAGAGGAGAATTTTCAAGTAAAAGAAAATCTAAAACCACAGTGATAATCAGTCAAAATATCTAGGATACCTGCATGCTATAAAGAAGGAAAAAAATTTTCAAGCCTCTTAGGGTCCATGGCTGGGTCTGAAAATTAAACTGACAGACATATTAGCAAGAGAAAAGCATACACATTTTACTGAATTTTAATATATGTATGGGAGCCTTCTCAAGAAAATGAGGACCCAGAGGATCATTTTGTGCAGTAATTACAGTTAGTAATTACACTGGACAAAGGAGTGACCAGAGCAAGAAACTGTTATACCTTTTTCTTTTTTTAAAAAGATTTTATTTATTTATTTGACAGACAGAGACTACAAGTAGGCAGAGAGGCAGGCAGAGAGGAGGAAGCAGGCTCTCCGAGGAGCAGAGAGCCCGATGCGGGGCTCGATCCCAGGACCCTGAGATCATGACCTGAGCCGAAGGCAGAGGCTTTAACCCACTGAGCCACCCAGGCTCCCCAAACTGTTATACCTTCTATACATAAAGAAACAATAATATATTTGTGAAGAATTGACAAGACAGAGGGGTTTGGGCTGAAGGTTGTAAATGGTGAAGAAGTAACTGGGAAGATAAGGGTTAGTTTAACAAGGTTTATTTGCACAGAATCTCAGTTCCAATTTCCCCATCTCTGGTGATAATTATGTTTTCTTTCCTCCTGCTACAGGGAGGATACATTTCACATGGGAGTTTTATGACTGTTTCAGGGAAAGGCAGGCAGGGTGTTGGAGGAGATCAGAGTGACTGAACTTTTTGCTTCTGTTGTTTTTCAATCTCCCTTAGCTTAAGATATTCAGTATTTTGTGGGTAGTGTGTCCTGAAGCCCATCAGCACCTATTCGATTTTGACTTTTGAATAAGTCTAGGATACATCATAGGATGTTATCCAGGATAACTGGAGCAATTAATTCCAGTAGTTTTACATGATGCAACAGAAAAACGCGTATTGCTATGGAGATTTATTTATGATATATGGCTAAGCCAAAAAGGCTTTAGGATAGTTTTTTTAGGCTATATACTCTAAAATTACATTGTAGGAAAAAGACTGGAAGGAAATGCATCAAAATGGCAACAGTGATCATTGATACATGATAGAATCATCGATGATTTTAATTTTTCAACTTTTTAAAAAATATTCTACAATGAACAAATTGATCCTGTAAAATTCAGAGAAAATATGAATAAGTCTCAAACCTGTTCTTCAGATTCTAGTCTAGATGATATTAAATAATATCAAGCAGACAGAATTTCCTCACAATTTGGAAGTAATTCCGCAATCAGGAATACTGATGTTTGCTATAATTGTTCCAGATTGTAGTCATAGTTTTCCTATGGTCTGGTCCATCTTGTTTATTTATACCTTAATCTATTTTCATTTGCTCTTTTCTTAATAAAAATTGATTTCTTATTTCCGGAATTGCTGTTCTTCTTCTCTTCGATCTGCCAATGGATTTTCAGGTCTCTTTCTGTATCCCAAATAAGTAAATAAATAAAATCTTTAAAAAAAAAAAAAATTGATTTCTTATTAGAGCAGTTATAGAGCAAAAAGCTCTCACGTTTAAAAGATTAGAAGTTATAATAATGGCATAATAAGCAACTGGGTTTTACACTGGACACAAATATTATCTAGTAGCAGATAAAATTAAAGGGTTAATTAACCTACTCATTAAACTTACTTGGCAGATTTAAGTTGCTTGGTTAATAGTCACTGCGTAACCCAGCTGGAAGGAAAAGAATCTATCTTCCTCTATAAAAGAAATTCCTACACAATTTAAATTTGCCTTGAAATTCTCATTTAAATAATGAGACCAATATCTGACCATCTTCTGAAGGACTGATTCACTCGCCACAGAGACTGGCCTCCAACGGAAGCCTGAGGATATGGAGTTTCCTGAAGGGCAACCACCCTGTTTAGAGATGATGCGAGAAGGATCAAACGGATTCCAATCTGAAAGAAGAGGGGCTTCATTCAGTCTGGAAGGAAACATTATGCCTAGGGGGTAAAACTAGTTATGGTCTCTTTGAACAGATAGAGGATTAAAAACTTAGTGGCTGCTTTCTGTCGAATTAGCTTTCTCTGGGGCTTTATTCCGGTCTTATCTTGAAGCTGATACTTGTTTTCTGCCCATCTGATTTCTCTCGTTTCCATTCTTCACTGCTTTGCTGGGTTGTTTTTTGTGACTTTGCTGGTTCCTGGCTACTATTCTGCATCAGACTCTATAATCTGCCTTAATGACTGCCTGGTCACAAGGCGGATTTTGAAAATCAATCTGCCTTGCAGTCTGAGTTACGAGCAGAACCATTTGGAGACAAAATGTGGAATGGGAGCAGAGAGAGGTACTCTAGAAAGGAAAATTATCATTGCATTTGTTTTGATTTAATTGAGAACTATTGTATATGAAATTAGCCGGTAAACTTCCTAAACATTTGTAGAAAGCAAAAGCAGGAGATGTGACAGCTGGATGAAGAAAAGACAAAATGGTGGGAAAAGGCATTCTTTTTTCTTTTTTTAATACATACTTACTGAATGCCACCTACAGTGGCATACAGAAACTTCACTGAATGCCCTGACTTTGGGGTGGTTGTCTTTGAGTGGGTATAGCTGGACAATAAATAAGTATACACATACACAAAATATTCTTCAAAAAAATGTGCTGGGAAGCAAATAAAAAGGGATAATAGGAAGAGGGAAAAAATCTTGAGGTTTTTGTCATTGAATGACTTCTGACCTGAAGTCAGAAAATTGAATGAAGAACCATCTATATATTTGGAGGAAGAATATTTCAGACAGAGAAAATAACAAGTGCAAGATAGATAAACTTGTAAAGCAAATTAAGCAGTGTTTTGGGATTTGTTTAATGTAGATGATATTTGGTAACAACTTACACTTTCTAAAAAGAAAAGTGACAGCATTCCTCCAACTGATGATTAAATTCATAGGTATGTACCTGGCATAGGATTGGGAGCCGAAGGACTAGACATTTACTTTCCTTATGGAAGAAAGCCATTGTGTCAAATGGGCAGGTCGAAACACTACTACCTTCTTATAGTTCCTTAAAATGCACAATGTTTCTTCTATCCTGAGAGTCTTTGCACATATGCTTCCTTCCGCTGGTAGAACTTCTTTCCATCTGTATTGAGTTAACTCTTACTCAACCTTCAGGTGTCAACTCAAATGCCAAGTCCTCTACAGTCCTTATTACTGTTTGCAATGCCTCATTTGCATGATCTACAAGCCCCAAGAAGATAGTACCAGTGTCTGTTTGACTCAAGTGCCAACAGAGTGCCAGAAAGCATTTCCATGGAAGCTGGCTTAAAGAAATCTTTGAAAGCTGAGCAATAGTCTATGGAACCTCTTCTCTTATGTCCAACATGTTCTTGTTGATTTTAATGGAAATAGACTAGTGCACAAATTTGAAACAAACCAGTTCTGAAAATAGAATACAGAATACCATACACAGCACTTTGTGTTTCCTGGAATTAGTTAATTGGCTTTTTTTTTTTTTTTTTAGAAATGAGTCAAAGAATCTTAAATTCAAAGACTGGTACATCATAATGAAGGTCTATTACAAAACAAATCACACAGGGAGGCATATTGTCAACAGTTTTATGGAATGTTTTCCAGGTAACCCTTTAGAATTAACTCCCCTAGAGCACACCAGGACATAGAACAGGAGCAAGTAAGAATTCTCTATAGCGTTTGTTACTCCTGAATGTTTTTACGCATACTGAAAAATCTTTTTTTCCCCTTCTTTCTTTCTTTCTTTTTCTTTTTTTTTGGGGGGGGGGTAAACTATACTGCTATTGCGAAAACTAAATATATTATCTATCATGGTAGTAGATCAAGATTAACATGCTTGACTTAAGTAGAGAGCTTTAAAAGTCTTAGAACAAAATTTAAAAAAAAAACAAAACCTCATTCTGTTTCCTTAAGACTTTGTGTGAAGAAATAAAATGCATCTTGCACTCAGTATTGAGATGTTTCAGTTTTTTAGAAGTCATCTAAATACAATGCATTGTTTAGGCAATAAAGAGCCATTTTTACAAAGTTACCCCCCCCCCCACACACACACCATGAAAGATAAACATTCTTTACATAGTTAAAATAAAATTTTGGAAGATTTCTGTTTTCTTACTTGTCTGCATTTGAGTTGAACAAGTCAATGCAGAGCAACTATATTATTTTCTCTTGGCTTGTACTAAGTCAAAAATTGAAAAAAACACACAACATTTTCTTCAGGAGGCAGAGTAAACAGTACCTTGAGAAATATTTATAGCTCAAATATATTTCCCAATAGAAGTTAGGATTTATTGCATTCCCAACCATAACTTAACATTGAAAATGTATAATTACCACTTTTACCTATATTTGTAATTAATAAAGGGAATGAAAATGTGTTTTGTTTTGTTTCTAATATGGAAATTTTTAATACCAAAGATAAGATTTCAAGTTCAAGTAAGAGCAGGTGCTGTGAAGTACCAGGACAGGTGGAAGTGATACTGATATTCAGGTGACAGAATGTCCTATGGTACACAATGTATACTTTTGACAATTACATAACAAAAGGAAAAGATATGAAATCACTTCTGCATTGTTGATTGGCCTTTCAATTCAACAATGTTGAATTAAGCTCAAAGAATAAAGAATAGTCACTATACAGAATCTTAGGAAAGAGAAAAAAAAAAAAAAAGAAATTGTACCTGAGACAGAGGTTTGTTAAAATTTAAAAGTCACATTCACAATGGTAAAAAGAAAGCCACAGGCTCAAAATGGCATCACTTAGGCCAAGTCACCAAACTGGGACTTAATACCTTAATCTAATCTCAATTCCAAACTCCCCCCAAAATATAGTCTTAGCTGATGAGTCAGGAATTTTCTGGTCAATAAGAATAAGGTAATCTTTCATATTGGCCCTCTCCATTTCTTGAAGGAAGATGGGATAATCCACCTAATAAGACCTCTTTGTCCTCAAAGGAAGGTGGGCTCACCTGAAATAGCAATGGCCACGGTCGCCAAACTGTGGAATTTTTCTTCTCTTTATGAATTCCTTGTTCTGCCTTTAAAAACCTTTTCCTTTTTATAGATGTTTAGAGTTCCTTTCTATTTGCTACTTGGAATGTTGCCTGATTTATGGATTGTTTAATAAAGATAATTAGATATTCAAATTTACTTGGTTGAATTTTATCTTTTAACACATGAATACATTTTCTTAATTTTAAGATTAATAAGCTAAAAATAAATTTAAGTATGAATGAACATTATTTTGAGCCTCTTTGGAGCCAGCAAATTCTTCCAAATAGTTGTCTAATATTTCTTTCAAGAAACCAATCTAAATGGTCAACAGAGATTTTTAAATCCTGGAACAATATAAAAGATGTTTCTTTCTTGAATAATTGCTTATAAAATTTTGTTCTGAATGATGACCAAAATGTCATAACCTCTCCAATGGGATTTTGGAGTCCATGTGCCTCCAATAAATATTACTTCTGTTTTTTTGTTTTTTTGTTTGTTTGTTTGTTTTTAATGGAGGACTAAGGTACACTAATTAGACATATGAAGTATATAAATGGCTCAGTATCTCTAGTAAGGAAGAAAAATAAAATTCGGCAAAAATGTTATAAATGAATACAGGCATATGTTTAAGTGTCCAAAACAATGAGTTTCAAAAAGAGAAAGAATCTGATGCTTTTCCTGGAATTTAGCAACAGCAAATTGTGTTAGTACTTAAGACAGATGTAATAGTTCAGCAAAACTGCTGATAGTACCAATGGACAATTGAATTAGCCTATATCTAAACCTCAGGTCAGTCATGGACATTCTCTGAGTTTGGAAGAAAAAGAAGTCTTTAAATTGCAGGTATGAGCTAGACTTGAGGCAAGGGCATATCCAAATGTGAACCAGCAGGAGGTGAGAGCAGAATTTGTTGAAGGTGTAGAGAGAACTCAGGTACAGACAGAGTGTCTAGAAGACTCAGAAAGAAAAGGAGAGAGAGGGGCGTCTCGGTGGCTCAGTGGGTTAAAGCCTCTGCCTTTAGCTCAGGTCATGATCCCAGTGTCCTGGGATCCAGCCCGGCGTCAGGCTCTCTGATCAGCAGGGAGCCTGCTTCCTTCCCCCTCTCTCTCTCTGCCTGCCTCTCCACCTACTTGTGACCTCTGTCTGTCAAATAAATAAATAAAATCTTAAAAAAAAAAAAAAAAAAGAAAGAAAAGAAAAGGAGAGAGAGTCTCCTCTTTGCTGGGCATCTGGGCCATTTATTGAAGCTTGTGGTCCGATATACATGTCCTCTCAGCTATCCAGGAACTGGTTAGAACAAGGACAAGGGCCCAGGTGACCTTCATAAGTCACTTACTCCTTGGAGTCAGGGGGTTTTGGCATGGAGATGTCAAGCGCCCGTGGTCTGGAATGCACGTATGATGGCTTTGTCTGGTTATTCTCTTCTGGTCCTTCCTTAAATGTTATCTGTTCTAGAGAAATCGTTAAGTCCTTGTCCCTTACAAGGAGGATATACATTATTGCACCACAAAGATGTGTCAAGTGAGGGTACCGGTCCTAGCAAGAATAGAAGCAGGAAAAGGAACAAAAAGATTTTTTTATGGCGTCCTTCAGTTTCCCTAGCTCATGTATTTCGGGTCTTTCTGTTTTATAATTAATAAGCTTGTTAGAGGGAACTAGAGGCTTCCACTTAAATAGTCTTAGGTACTTTAAATTATTGTCACTAGCTTATTAGAGTTCAGGTTATTTGTTGTTCTCTTTTGTCTGTCCCCAAACCCCCTCCAAAATAAAAACAAAAACAAAAAACTCAAAACCAAAAAACAACAAGAAAGAGAAAGACCTGAATGAAATAGAGGGTTTTTGTTTTTGAGAACAACAAATAACCTGAAACCCAGTATGCTAGTGACAATAGTTTAAAGTACCAGCAAGATTATTTAAGTGGAAGTCTCTAGTTCCCTCTAACAAGCTTATTAATTATAAAACAGAAAGACCCAAAATATATTGCTGGTGCCAGATCATTGAAAATATGTATCTGTAAATTAGGGTACCAATGGACTATCTGTGAATTTACTCATTTTAGTCCTCAGATGCCTTATAAGACTAATTGCTTCATCTTTATCTGTTATATTTACATAGCAGTAGCTCTTAATTTTTAAGCACCAAGTTTCTCTACCCCTTGTTCTCTTTCAAGTAGTTAATGATGTGTAAACACATTTTAAATACAATAGGAGAACATGCTATTTAAAGAACCCCTGCTGGTTTAAGTGACTCCTTTTTAATATAATGAAATGGTCAGTGCTCGATTTTTCCGAATCAATTGTTTCAAATAACACATTTGCCACTTTGATGATAGATGAACTTACTTGTTTCAGTTGAGCTTATTTTCCTCCATGAACTGGAGAAGATCCAAAGAGGGTAACATCTTTATTTGCTGTTGGGAAGGGAACCGCAGGACCAAAATCAAGCAATTCCATTTTTATATAATGCTATTGTAGAGTCTGTTAATTTTTCATAAGAATTAATCATTGAACCATCAACATTTCTTTCTTCAGACATCACCTTGGCTTCCAAACATTTTGGGAAATTATAAAAATCACTCATATTCTCTCAATTTTCAAGGATGAAAATTTATTATTTTATAATCAGCTAATCTCAAATTTAATAGGCTTACAATTATCTGGTCTGTCTTTAAACAGAATCTGTAAAATTTTCAAAGATCTTTGTTTAAATTGATCAAGTGAAAAACTCATTTTTGTGTTAAAATTATGGAAGAGTAAGTGGTTTGCCATTCTATGTTTTTGTTAGTTTGACTCGACTTAATCAATTGATTCAAATAAACTAAAAACTTCTGCTTCTCCATTCACTTAGAGCTAAGATATTAGAGTTATCTTCCCAAGTTATTTTTCTCAAGGAATAAGCATCACAACGTTGATTCAGCTCATAAAGTAAATTTTCTTTTCTATGAATAAAAGCAGAGGGGAAAATGTTGATTTAGTATTTTACTCCAGTTTAGTATATTGTAAGGAAAACAGAAAGCTGTGGGGCAATTTTAGAAATATGACACATTGCAAATGAGGAGGTCATTATAGAAAATGATGTCAGAGGAAAAATAGGCAAATAAGACTTTATATAAGGCTGTTGTCGTAGAGAGAGAGAGTCCAGAACTCAGTCTGGACTCAACTGCTGGAGTAAAGAATGGGAGCGTCTTGCAGGGCAAGGGTCAGCTAGTGGAAAAGTACTGGAGGACCCTGATGAAGAAGGTGATCAATGGGATGTGTTGAGCTTATTGAGTTATTTCCTGAGTTTTAAAATATTTTTTTCTGTCATTAGGCCATCTGTGTTTGCTAATCATCATCTGTGGAGGTTAGAAGTTATGCTCCAACATTACACAGAGACAGCAAGGTATCAATGTTATTTTCCTCGAATCCATTTTATTGATTTATTTTTAAAATTTCATTTAATTTTTTTTAAGATTTTATTTATTTATTTGACAGAGATCACAAGTAGGCAGAGAGGCAGGCAGGTGGGAAAGCAGGCTCCCTGCTGAGCAGAGAGCACGATGCAGGGCTCGATCCCAGAACCCTGAGATCATGACCTGAGCTGAATGAAGGCAGAGGCTTTAACCCACTGAGCCACCCAAGGCGCCCCAGCCTCGATTCCATTTTAATGTGATGGTTCCCATGTCCTTGAGAAAGAGATTCCTTTGGTTGTAAAACTGTAAGATGACTTAAAAATATTTACTTTTCATAGCAACAGAAGAAGGAATTACAGTTATACATTTTCTAAATAAAATGCTCTAGGTAAAGAGAGGGGAAGGGCCTCTTGTGTTTAGACCCTCTGGGTTCTGTAAAGACCAGCGTGAGAGGGAAGTTGGTACTTTGAGGCAGAAAGAAGTCCATTGAAAATTTAGTCAAGCTGAGGAAAATGTGAAGACCATCTTGGTCAATGATATCTTACATTTTTAAGATATGTTGTATTCAATACATATGGAGATTTTTGTCCCCTAATGATCTGCTTTTGATGTTTTACAGAACTATTACAAAACAGAGGTGTGGTAAAACAGAGGTGAATATGCCCTAATTCATAATCTTTATTACAATATATACAATATTATTTGTCAGTCAGGGATGCAATACTTATAATGTGGAGGAAGAATATTTAGATCCCACAGTTCTGCTGATGTAAACATAGCTGACCTATTCATTTCAGAATTAATCAACCATAATGACAAGGTAATAACGACAGCCTCTTTGGTGCTAATAATAAGAATGGAGTACAGAAAAGGTAAAGGAAAATCATTTTGTTGGTTTCTTGCTCTTGTAATTCGGCCATACTTTGGTTTGATTACATGAAGAAGATACCAGAGTATTAAGAAATAAACATTCCAAAATAGAAAATAAAGCAAAGGTGATTGTTTAAGCATTTAATGTCATCCTATAGCATTGTCTAACTGGTCCACCTCAGATCATACTCCTCTTTAGGAAATTGCAAGTTTGTTTGACATACTACTTGGTATTGGTTACATCTAGACATTTCTCAACTCTGCAAAGTTAGAAACTAACTACTAGGAAACTAATAAAATACAGTGACTTTCTTTTTGTCCATTAGAGAATATTGCATCAAAAGTTATGTTTTATTGTCCTGTAGGTAATTAATCAATTTTCTAATGATCTAATATTATATTTTAAAATTTATTTTTTCATAGACTATAGAATGCTAGTTTTTCAGTATGTCTTTGAAAATAGTTTTGTCATCCATCTAGTTCCCTAAGTCATGGCGTGCTTACTATCTAATTGTGCAAGAATTATTATTTTTCCCTCAAAACCCTCTATGATCTCCTGCAATTATAAAGGTATAAGGGCACCAGAGAAGGTTTACTTTTCAACCCTGCTATGCCAAGGTCATGACCCTGGTTGGAAATCAGTAGAACCCTGAGACTTGGAATGGAAATATATAGGTCATTGTGTTCAGAAATTTTGAATCTCTAGCTTCTCCAAAAGTCTCTAAGCCTGAAGAAGTTTACTCACGGTTGCTTGAAGATGATCAGAGGACTCTACCTTCCAAGAAGACACGACCAATGCACATCGGTATCCCACTCCCCTACCCTCTAGTCTAACCTGCTAATAACTAGGAATAAGTCACGATATAATCTGGACAGAAAATTGCCAGGTTGGACAAGAAAAAGGAACTCTACACCAAAATGCTGTAGGATACAGACAATATATACTGTCAGGTCTGAAGAACATACATGGGTGCTGGGTCCAGGGTGATGGAATATAAAATTGGATGAATAAAGATTTATTTAAAAAGGATTATTACTAGGGGCGCCTGGGTGGCTCAGTGGGTTAAAGCCCCTGCCTTCGGTTCGGGTCATGGTCCCAGAGTCCTGGGATCGAGCCCCGCATCGGGCTCTCTGCTCAGCAGGGAGCCCGCTTCCTCCTCTCTCTCTCTCTGCCTGCCTCTCTGTCTGCTTGTAATCTCTGTCTGTCAAATAAATATATAAAATCTTTTAAAAAAATTTAAAAAAAGGATTATTACTCTTTTATGATTCAAGATTAAACACCCTGGCAAGGACCTTGAGAAATATTGCTAATATATGCTAGGGTGGTTTTTGGAAGCTAAGAGAAAAGTGGCAGCCGACAATGAGTGATGAAGAAATGTCAGAATTACATTTCTTCATTCAGAATTAAAGATAGTGGAGAAAGTTAACAGAGGTTCAGAGAGGAGCTGCTAGAGTGTATGTACTATGTGAGGTTGGAAAAACTACCAGCTGACCATGTTGCACAAGGATGCCCAGAAGAATGTCCATTTACCAACGCAGAACTTATGAACTGGTGAGAGGAGCACCAGTCTCACTGGTAAGCTGAATGCTGAAGGTCTTCTGTAGGCCAGGGCTGAGTGTAGAATATGCTTTTATAGAACTGGTAGGCTTCATAGAAATAAGAATTATAGACTCTTGAGTTAATAGAGGCCAGTTGTTACAGTTAACGGTCAGATGCAACTATTATGATGAGTGGTAAAGAAAACAGAAACACAGAGAACTGTGAAGAAGGATAATGAACACAGGGTATCTGATAGATGGGCAGCCAATAGAGTATTACTTAATTTATGAAATAAAAAAAAATCAAAGATGGGGGTTGGGAGGCTGAGGATAGATACCTCAATGTCAGAATATTTGTCCTAGTTTCCATCTTAAGCCTGTTCTTAGATCTGAAACTCACTGAAGGAGAGTTTGGGTCCTAAAGGGGAAGGTAGAGGAGTCCATGTCAAGTAGAAATCATGGAAATATGTATGATAATGATTCTTTTAGACCTTCTCAAACAAAACAAAACACCAAAAAACAAAAACCCTTAGCCTCAGGTACCAGTGAGCACAGAATTCTTGAGGACATTGATACCCAAGAGCCTGAAACATTATCATGAATCCATGTGGAGTAGAGGCCAGTTAGTAAATAGAATCCAGCTTAACATAATTCCACTGGCTCTACAAACCTATCCATTTGCCATTTTTTTTAGCCCCTAAATAAACAATTGAAATGTTTCATTTATGAAACAAGATGGGATTGGGAGGGAGACAAACCATAAGTGACTCTTAATCTCACAAAACAAACCGAGGGTTGCTGGGGGGAGGGGGTTTGGGAGAAGGATTATGGACATTGGGGAGGGTATGTGCTTTGGTGAGTGCTGTGAAGTGTGTAAACCTGGTGATTCACAGACCTGTACCCCTGGGGATAAAAATATATGTTTATAAAAAATAAAAAATTAAAAAAAAAAAAACAATTGAAATGGATATATTTGTAGGTTGAAAACCCAGCATTACTTCATTGGCCTTAAGGATAAAAGCAATAATGATGAAGGCCAAGTGGAAATCTCTGAGATTGGCCCCATGCCTAAAACTCTTGGCCAAGAAAAATTAAAATTAAAAAATATCTATCCCAGAAGGAGCAGCTCATGTATCTCCTGTTGCTTTTAAAGACCTAAAACATGCAGGGATAGTGGTCTGCATCATCATTTAGTTCACCCTCTGGCCCCTACAAAAAAAGTAAAATAAGTTAAATAAACAGATTACCATAAACTCTGCTGAGTAGTATCCCCAGTGATCTTTATTTAATATGAATCCCTACACCAGCAAAGTTAATATGCCCATTTTTATTGATCATGTAATTTAGCTAGAGATTGCATTAAATAGTTGTGAAATTAATTTTTTTAAGATTTTATTTACTTATTTGACAGAGTGAGAGAGAGAGAAAGAGCGCAACTAGGCAGAGAGGCAGGCAGAGAGAGAGGGGGAAGCAGGCTCCCCGCTGAGCAGAGAGTCCAATGTGGGGCTCAATCCCAGGACCCTGAGCTCAGGACCTGAGCCGAAGGCAGAGGCTTAGCCCACTGAGCCACCCAGGCGCCCCATCTTTTCAGTTTTTTACCTCTTACTATTTCGGTATTTATTCACTCCTTTACTATCCTGCTCCTCATTCTTCCCACTTGAAAAATTATTTTTACCATCTTCTTTTCCATTTTACTCTTGATTTTATTTACTAAGACATTAGATGAATGCAGTTCAGTGAATTTCTTAAAACCTTCCTTGTCACTTGAAAGAAAAACTGAAAGTGTAAGAAGATAAAATTTCAGAAGAACAAGTATTATAGACCACATGTGAAAACTAGTGGACTATCAAAATAAATCAAGGTATTATTCTATATTTCAGTGGTTAGGTGAATTTTCATGACAATTTTAAATGTGACAAATGCTCCAGTCCATATGACTTCTAGATCCTTTGCAAACACCAAGCTTATCCTTACCCAGTGTTGATATGTATGACTAAGGCTATATATTCATTCATTGGGAGCATTTAGTTTGTAAAGAGTAAGTGACATTTTCCATTTCAGATTTTTGCCTTTGGCTTTGACATGTACTAAAATAACTTTATTCAATATTATTTCATTTACTGTTTCTTGAAATAGGAAGCAAAAAAATCCCTCGTAACTTTTCCTCCCTTCAATTAAGTGATAGTTTCATGGAATTTGTTGTATTTCTGTTTTCCGTGACTTTTTGTATGTCTGAACTATTTCATAAGTATAAAATGAATAATGGCATTATCCAACTAAATTGCCTTTTTAACTCTGAAAATGGTAGAGGCACAAAGAATAGACAACTCAATGACAGTGAAATCATGCAAACAGTGATCAAGCCTGTATATGTGATGTGTTGTAATTACTATGAATTTGGCCCTCTGAAGTTAAACAATTAAGGAGAATAAAAAGAGATTATAAGCGTGTTAGATATATATGAGTGTCTGCTAGAGAAAGGCACAAGCTTAACAAGATGAATCTGAGGAATCCAATTACACTTTTAGAATCGCAAATACAGCTCTGAATAGAATTGAAGATTTTTCTCTGATTACTAATGAAAAGACTTCTGAGTGATTTTGCCAAAAGGTTATTTGTTAATTAGAACCAGGTAGAATTACGTCTATGTGGTTCAGAAACTAAGTGAACTGCTGTTACATTAGTATGCATGCAAAAGTATCAGTTACAGGAACCACCAAGCAGCCTTTATTAGATAATGACTGTGGATACATAAAATTTTTTGTACAATTGATTTTAGTGTAGTGGAAGTATATACTTTCAATAAATTCAATGTAAAAATAATCTTTCCAAGGTACTATCTCTTTTTCCAGCTTTACTGAGGTATAATTGACAAATAAAATTATATAGATTTAAAGGGTGTAAGAGATGATTTGATATACATCTACATTGTTGAGAGACTACAATAAAATTACTTAATACAAATGTCATCTCACATAGTTACCTTGTGTGTGTGCATCTGTGGTGAGAGCATTTAAGTTCTACTCTCTAAGCAAATTTCAAGTATACAATGTGTATTGTTAATTACTGTCATCATATTGTATATTAGATTCCCAGAATTTATTCATCTTGTAACTGGAAGTCTGTACGCTTTGACCAATATCTCCTAATTTCCTCCACCTCCCATCCCCTAACAACTACTATTCTACTCTCTATGAGTTCCACTTTTTTCCTTTCATGCAAATTTAATGGCCACTTGTAAAATATATAGCTAATTTTGTTGTAAAGTAAATTTTACAGAAAAGCATGCTCTAATTTTCCTGTCATAAAAAGTAAAATTCTAATTACAGGATGGTCTTAGTCTTGACAACATTCATGTCTTTTGATATTTAAAATTGTTTTCACTTTTTTTATTGTTGCTTGTGTTGAAAACCTGGACACACATAGGTATATAGTAACATAAGGGTCAGAGTTCCCACTAACACATAATTATAGTCTTGTATTAAGGAATATTATAATTCTTTTTTTTTATAAATTTTTTATTTTTTATTTTTTATAAACATATATTTTTATCCCCAGGGGTACAGGTCTGTGAATCGCCAGGTTTACACACTTCACAGCACTCACCAAAGCACATACCCTCCCCAATGTCCATAATCCCACCCCCTTCTCCCAACCTCCCTCCCCTCAGCAACCCTCAATTTGTTTTGTGAGATTAAGAGTCACTTACGGTTTGTCTCCCTCCCAATTCCATCTTGTTTCATTGATTCTTCTTCTACCCACTTTAGCCCCCATGTTGCATCACCACTTCCTCATATCAGGGAGATCATATGATAGTTGTCTTTCTCCGCTTGGCTTATATCGCTAAGCATGATCCGCTCTAGTTCCATCCATGTTGTCGCAAATGGCAAGATTTCATTTCTTTTGATGGCTGCATAGTATTCCATTGTGTATATATACCACCTCTTCTTTATCCATTCATCTGTGGATGGACATCTAGGTTCTTTCCATAGTTTGGCTATTGGGGATATTGCTGCTATAAACATTCGGGTGCACGTGCCCCTTTGGATCACTACGTTTGTATCCTTAGGGTAAATACCCAGTAGTGCAATTTCTGGGTCATAGGGCAGTTCTATTTTCAACATTTTGAGGAACCTCCATGCTGTTTTCCAGAGTGGCTGCACCAGCTTGCATTCCCACCAACAGTGTAGGAGGGTTCCCCTTTCTCTGCATCCTCGCCAGCATCTGTCATTTCCTGACTTGTTGATTTAGGAATATTGTAATTCTTAAGGGCTCTTCAAAATGAATTTAAATTGCATCATTTAATTTGTTATAACAGTGAGATCATCCTTGGAAATATGTCTATCACTGAGCAAGTTTTCTAAGTATGATAATGTTATGGGCTAAATTGTGCTCCCCAAATTCATAGGTGGAAACCTAGCCCCCAAGATGACTATATAGTTCACTTTTGAAAAAAATGAGTTCAAGTTGCATGAGTCTGCCTGTGGATTGTTTTCAATAAATACAGTACAGTACTATAAATTTTTTTTCTTCCTTATGATTTACTTAATAACATTTTCATTTCTCTAGCTTACTTTATTATAAGAAAATAGTTTACATTACAAATAACATGCAAAATACATTTTAATTGCTATTAATTTTATCGGTAAAGTTTCCAATCCATAGTAAGCTATTAGTAGTTAAATTTGGGGGGAGTCAAAAGTTATATGTGTCTTTTTGACTGTGCAGGGATTGGGATCTCTAACACCCAAATTGTTCAAGAGTCAACTGTATTTAGAGATAGGACCTTTAAAGAGATAATTAAGGTTAAATTAGGCCATAAGGGTAGGATCCTAATTCAATAGGATTGGAGTACTTTCAGGAAGAGAAAGAGACACGAGGCATGTGCATACGCAGAAAGGTCATTTGAGGACAGGATGAGAAGGAAGTCAGCTACAAACCAGGAACAGAGGTCTCACCAGACACCAACCCTGACAGCACCTTGATCTTGACTTCCAGCATCAAGAACTGTGAGAAAATAAATTTCTTCTGTTTAAACCACTAGTCTGTGTTCTGTTATGGTAGCTTCAGCAGACAAATACAGATTTGAATTTAAAATGTTTATTTTCATATTTTCAGTGAAGGTAAGATTAAAGAGATTTGTTTTTCCTTGGTGTCTAAAGATTCTTATCTGTTGGAAAATTGAAAGGCTTTATAATTGTGGATTCTCACCCAAGCATGTACTGCATCAGCATTAGAACCTCTCAAGAATGTATTCAACGTGTCCACTTACAATCTTCTTTCATCCCAGCAACATGGTCAAAGACCTTCTAGCTTTTCAGCAGGATTCATTATGGTGATTGACAGATGTTGATCAAAAGGTTCATCTTATTTAAATAGATGAAAATATTTGCAAAATTCTCTATTTTAAATTGTTTTATTAGAGACCTTCACAAAATGTAAAAATTCTTTTCTAAGTTCAATATTGTTCTTTTAAGGTTTGCCCTTGAGAATGAGAGTGAACTTATTGGTAGTAAGAGCTTCATAAGCTGCATTGATTTTTGACAATACCATTTAAAGAGGCAGTGATTTAAGCTCCTTGTGCTGATGAATTTGATAAATTTCATGACAGTCGAAGACATTTCTTTCAGATATTTTTGGCTCTGTTTTTAATGCTAATGCATGGCAATATAGAACACAGTAAAACTAGATGTGTTGCCAAGCACTAGAAGTACTTCAGCTGTATAAAGAATTTCCAAAATTTCACCCAAGTAAAAGTTTAACACTGCAAATAAATTCTTCACCATTACAATGATGCTGTAGTCCTTGCAGCCTTAAAAAGAGGCTCCTAAGGGCGCCTGGGTGGCTCAGTGGGTTAAGCCGCTGCCTTCGGCTCAGGTCATGATCTCAGGGTCCTGGGATCGAGTCCCATATCGGGCTCTCTGCTCAGCAAGGGGTCTGCTTCCCTTCCTCTCTATCTGCCTGCCTCTCTGTCTACTTGTGTTCTCTGTCTGTCAAATAAATAAATAAAATCTTTTAAAAAAAAAAGAGTCTCCTAAAATAGGGAATTTTCTTGGTCAGCTTTATGGTAAACATAGCAGGTAAATACCAGCATGTGACTGAACTGAAAGACTATCTATGTTCATATTTACAAAAGTCAAAAGTGAATTGTATTGCTTCCTGTTTCCATAGCCATTGTACAGCTGGCCGCTTTCAATGTGTTGTACAAATATTATTATTAGTTCTGGAAGGAATGGTGTCATTTGGTTTAAGTATTGCTTTAATTTTTTTTTCTGCTTTATGCCATAAATCAGATTGACCATTTAAAAGGCACATATGGTTTTTCCACAAATCTACATTTACTCAAAATAATTTTCCATGTATTGATATATCAATGATCTGCAGCGAATGTAACCTCTCCTACAAATTTACCTATTTAAAATATATATTTAGTTATCCCAGAATTGGGTACTAATAAATAGATTGGTGTTTTTTTTTTTTTTTTGAAGACTTCCTTAGAATTCTTTTGTTGAGTCATAGTTGGAGGTGTTCAAATAAAGAAAACACATCTGTAGTTCAGCCATTGCTATTGTCAGGGAGGAGAAATTCCTCCTTACCTTTCTTGGGTTCTTTTGGCTGGTTTAATAATTAAGCTGGCATGAAACGGATTAACAGGGAAAAAAATTAATTTTGTACATACCAAAGTCCTCTAGATATGAGACCCAAGAAGTGACCAAAGCAGGCTCTTTATATACCTTTCAGAGAAAGAAACAATACATTTGTGGAGAATTGACAGAGAAAGGCACTTGGACTTGGGAACTAATTAGTGAAGAAACTAAGAAGGATTTGTTTACAGAGACTTCTTAGCCCTGGATTTTCTTTTTTTTTTTTTTTTTTTAAAGATTTTATTTATTTATTTGACAGAGAGAGATCACAGGTAGGCAGAGAAGCAGGCAGAGAGAGAGAGAGGAGGAAGCAGGCTCCCCGCTGAGCAGAGAGCCCGATATGGGACTCCATCCCAGGACCCTGAGATCATGACCTGAGCCGAAGGCAGCGGCTTAACCCACTGAGCCACCCAGGCGCCCAGCCCTGGATTTTCTATCCCTGGTGATAAGGATATCTCTCTACCGTGAGGATACATTCATAAGGGAGCTTTATTTCCTGCTTTAAGGGGAACAGAAAGGAAGGTCAGGGTGTCCTGCCTGCACCATTTTAAAAGTAACTTAATTTAAAATAATCAATATATCATTTTGGCATATTTTGGAGCAACCTGCCCTATTTCCCATCACAGTCGTCTAATCTGCTCTCTTCCTTTACGTCATTTCCCATGTTCACTAGGATTAAAGCATGGAAGAGAGACATGCATACTCATGCCCTTTGGTGCTCTTGTCAGGAAAATTATTCTCAACACTCATTCCATCTTTCTCTCTTCAATCTTCTTCGATGTAGAGGTCATCAGATTCCCCTTCAAGGTGGAGGGGTTTACCCCAGAACTGTACACTGTAACCTCACTTAATAGCTTTGTTCTTTTTCAGGAGGAAAGAACCTTTGTGAACATCAAATATGTTAAACAAATTCAGATCATTAGATATGATGGCCAAATGTTACTTTATCTTCTTCAAATAATGGCACCAACAAATTCAGATTTTATCTAACAAATTAGATAAAAGTAGATTTTATTCACTGTATTTACTCATAAAAGACATTCTCATTTTTTTTTTTGTTGCCCATAACATGGGTTAAAAATACACAGCACATTCTTAATACACTTTTCCAAATTATAGGCCATGGCATGATTTGTAGATGTATTAAATGCACAAGAAGTTTTGTTGTGATATCTATGATACATCTATTAGAAAAAAATAATCTTGATGGGTAAGAGAGGAATAGGTAAATTTGATAACCTTTCTGTATTCAATTCTCAAAAGGAAATTGAAATCATCTCAAATAGATTCAAAATTCCGTAAGTATTATAGTCATGCATTATTTTTATTTGTTGTCTGCTTCCTACTGTATTAAGTTGCAAAGAGCTAAATAAGTTCTTTCTGAATGAATGAATGAAGAAATGAAAAAATGAAAGAAAATAGCACTATAGCCGTTTTTAGCAGAAGGTAAGAACAAGTCTATATTCATATGTTTTTGCTATCTATTGATACTACCTATGTACTTGGAAAGATAGCATTTTTACTCTGCTAGTCAGCTGTCCTAGGATGGACATGGTCAGCCATCACACCCAGATGTATTTCATAGTAAGACAAGGGACCACAAAACCTACTTAATTACATATTTTCCACTTTTGCTATTTTCTTCTCATTTTATTGTAACCAACTTCATACTAATTATTGCTTTCATGTGCTAAATGGAAAATATATTATCATGAAATACTCTTTTTGCTAAAGATTTAGATTCTTCCTTCCAGCAGAGTTTGAAGTGTGAAAAATAACTAACAAGGATTCAAATTCTTCTAAAATTGTGTTTTTAAACTTGGGGTCAACTATTTTACTGGAAAGAGATCCATGGAAATTTTATGAAAATTTAATTTAAACATCTATTTATGTTTTTCTAAAAAGAAAATCTAAAACATTTCTTAGATGCTTAAAGGGTGTCAGGCTCCCCAAATGTCCAATACACACTAGTTATTTCCAGGTTACCTACTGGGAATGAGGTTCACTTAAGAAATCTACATAAGTGGTATTAACACAATGAAGATAATCAAATCCATTGATAATAACATTCAATGGTTTTAATCACACCAGGGTAAGGAGCAAGGTATATTCCATAGACATTCCTGATTTCTTTCTCATCTCAGGGAAGAAGAAATATTTGGAAATTCAGGTTGTTTCTTCCACTGATAGATTTTAGAGTGAGCCAAAATAGCGATTCGAATGACCCTTTGGCATGTCTATTAAAGAAGAGACTAACAAGTTGTGACACTTGCTCTACTCTTTCACTATATTTCTGTCTCCAAATCTTGTGAATGACCTACAGCCCCTGGTGTTTGAAAAGTGCCAGAATGAATCTATATAAATTAGAGGAAGTTTGCTATTTAGGGCCATCTTTGTGAAATCCTGGGAAAATCTTCTAACCATCTTATATTTCTAAAGGGCAAGTAGTAAGCTATAATTATGCTTGTTGAACTGGATTATGTCTGCTTCAATAGTACACTATAGATAATATTCTGCAGACCAAAAATAAATAAATAAATAAATAAAGAAAGAAAGAAAGAAAGAAAGAAAGAAAGAAAGCCATCTGTGGCTTTCTTTAAGTGAAAGATGTGATCCCCAGATGGCTGCCCTCTTCAAAAAGTTGAAGAACACTGCGACTGCATTTAATTGAAGCCTAACTCGTCAGGGATTCTTTTTTTTTTTTTTTTAAAGATTTTATTTATTTATTTGACAGACAGAGATCAAAGCAGGCAGAGAGGCAGGCAGAGAGAGAGGAGGAAGCAGGCTCCTTGTTGAGCAGAGAGTCCTATGCGGGGCTCGATCCCAGGACCCCGGGATCATGACCTGAGCCGAAGGCAGAGGCTTTAACCCACTGAGCCACCCAGGAGCCCCTGGTCAGGGATTCTTAAGGGTAATAAGGGCACAGGATTTGTTAGAAGCACGATATTCTTAACTCTGCCCAGTGTGTGACTACTTCTTACTTCGAAAGTTGCAAATGCTTATGTATCAGCATCAAGTTGCGCCCTGAAATAAACTTGACATTGGAGAAAACAGTTCTACTTGAGGAAGAAGACATTGTTGAAAGCCCTGTGTTGGCTTTTTCTATAGGTAACGTGTAAAGACATGTGCATATGTGTGTTTCCTTATTTGCTAATGCTAGGGAAGTATAAAGATGAGCATGGTTGCTTTTAAGATTACATGGTGAATACAAAGATATAGTATTATAAAATACAAATATATTACATGATAGAAAAGGGACACGTTTATGGTAAAACTACAGGCTACATTGAAAGGTAGCAATCCTGGGCAGGATTACTAGTCCTGGTGACAGACAGGATGAGAGAGCTGTCATGGAAGGGGTTGGATCCTTGGCTTGCATCCTGAGGAGTAAGTATGATTTCATTAAATTCCTCCTAGTTGAAACAAAAAGTCAAGGGCAAGCATAACAAAATAGCAAAAACAGCTTAAAAATAGACACTAAATGAAAAATTATACTTATCATAATGAGCACTGAGTAAGGTATGGAAGTGTTGAGTCATTATGAGGCTCCCTGGAAATAAATAGAGCACTGTATGTTAACCATATTGGAATTAAAATTAAAAACTTAGTAAAACATAAAAATAAAAGTAGACAACAAATAGCAAAGCATCTAAGAAAAATGTGCATCCCATGCAAGGATGGGTTATAGAGATCAGTTTCAGGGGTCCAAGCTGTTGCCTTTGCATGTAGCCAATTCTCACTTTGAAAGTTACAAATGTTTACCTATCAGCTGGGAGTTGAGTGGTGGAATAAACTTTACTCTGGGGAAGACCGTTCCACTTAAAGGAAAAGGTATATTTTTTAAAAAACTTATTTATTTGAAAGAGAGAGAGCGACCACAGAGGGCCAGAGAATGAGAGAGAGAGAGAGAGAGAAACCTCAACGGATTTGTCCTTGCTGAGTTCAGAGCCCACCAGGGTGGATCCCACAACCCGAGCAAAAACCAAGAGTCAGACGCTCAACCGACTGTGCCACCTGGGAGGTCTTGGGAGAAAAAAAAAATCAAACAAACACACACACACACACACACACACATATATATATATATATATATATATATATATATATATATATATTTTTTTTTTTTTTTTTTTTTTTTTTTTTGTATGTGACAGAGCCGGAGAGTACAAGCAGAGGGAATAGCAGAGGGAAAGGGAGAAGCAGGCTCTGCATTAGGCAGACAGCCCGATGTGGGGCTTGATCCCAGGACGCTGGGATCATGACTGGGGCTGAAGGCAGATGCTTAACCCTCTGAGCCATCCAGGCGCCCCAAGGAAATATTTTTTAAACCCTTAGTGTTGACTTTTTCTATAGGTGAAATATAAAGGCTTATGTACATGTGAGTTTCTTTGCTTGTTAATGCTAGAAGGATATAAAGACGAGGACAATCTTAATTTGAACACACTCCGTTTGACTTGGCATCCCATGGTCTTTACGTTCTCAGGATGTCTGGACTACACAGGCTCAGGGGAAGGGGAATTTCAGGGTGAGGTAACAGCAGGTGAAAAAACAAGAGAGCTTCATTAGATCCTGAGCCAGAGTCAATGTTGTTTGAGACTAAGTAGCAAGTGGTGATAAAATTGTTGAATCCAGAACTTAAGTGACTCTACGTGCAAGGGTAAAACAATTTCAGACTTTTGTCTTGTAGCCCATAAAGAAGTATTAATCTCTACGCATAGAGGTAATTGAATTTGCGTTTCAGCAATGGCACTGAAAGGTCAGCTTCAGGACAAGATTAGCCAGGAGTCAAGACATGGGAAGCTAAGTGGGAGGTGGAGGAAATAACGCAGGTTGGAGAGAGTGTAAATTTAGGAGATACCAGCACCGTAAAAAGGAAAGAATTACTTTAAGTGACATTCTGCAGGTAACACTAGGAGGCTTGGTTTCCAATTTGTTACTTGAGGGCAAGGATAGATTTAATAGTACAGCCAAGTTTATAGCTTGGGTGATTGGAAAGACAATGATGCCATTACTGACAATGCAATTCCAGAAGGAAGAGAAGAGCTTAGGGAGGACCATAATGGATTAGTTCCGTTTTAGATACCTTGACTTAAATGTGTTCTTGAAAATTCCAGTAGAAAAGAGCCAAAAAGGCTGTTGACAATTTCAATGGCTTAACATAATAGCTTTCTTCTTCCTGATGGGAGTTTCTGATCAATGTTGCAGCTCTCCTGCAAGCAATAATGGAAGAGATCAGGCTTATTTCACATTATTTTAACCCACAGCCACCAAAGTCATTGGAGTTCTTCTGCATCATCCCTGCCTCGAGGGAAAGCAGGGAAGGATCAGCTTGCAGCAAGGTTATCATGGCCTCTGCGGGGAGGTGGGGAAGAAGCTTTCACTTCGCTCGCATTCTGGTGGCTGGATTTAAGTCACAGGACAGCATGCACCTGTCAGGGAAGCTGGGAAAGTATTCTAGCTCCTGTTCAGTTATTGTCTCACAGTCATGAATCTCAGGGGAGATGCAAATGTGGGAGACATCAGCCCATGGGGGGCAGTTGAAAAGATGAGAGGAGATAAGAGCACGGTGCATAGATCTGGGCAACAGGGGTCCCTTTCCTAGGTGCCAAGTTTTGGAAGCCTCCATATATATTACACACATCTTTTCATGCTCATTATAAAGTTTTTTAGAAGTTAGGGGACTGATTAGCAAAGGGCAATTATGGAAGAAGAGCTAAATTGAGGCTGTAAGCCAGAGGGTGCCAGGTGAGAGCCTACACACATGTGCATGCGGAGGGGGAAGAAGAGCATGGCATCTCTCCTGAGAAGACAGAGGAAGAGAGTTTGATTCATTAAAAAAATGTGACAACCCCAAGTCCCCAAGATGAAGCAGCTAAGTAGCCCAGGATCCCCAGATGGCTGCCCTCTCTGTTTTCTTCTTGGTTGGTATAGTTTTGGGAGGTGTTAAGAACAGCCAAGTTCCCCTAAGTTGGGAGAGTGGTGTGTCCAGAAGACAATCTTGTCCATCTCTGGGGAGCATGACAAGGCCAGTCCCTAGACTGGGTTCAGGAGAGTCCAATCACAACACAGGAATCCTGGGCCCGACCTGGTTTTTGCCACGCTCCATGTCAGCCAGTCTCCAGAGCTGTTCCAGTTACCGAGCAGGAGGGGTGCCCCCGAGGAAACCATGGAGACTATCCTTGATGTCACCTGGGTGGTATCTGAGGAGCGGGCTGTGGGGACCTGAGGGGGAATGTGGGGCAGGCCACAGAGATGACGTGGGTTATGATTTCACAATATGTTGTCTCCACTTGCACTTTTGCACTAGAGGATGGAAATGTCTGGGGAGAACCTGGTAAATGTAATGTTCAGAATTAAAAGATGGAGAGAAACGAGGGAGGAGAACAGAGCTTTGAAACATGGGGAAGAGCCGCCTTAGCGAACTCTCAGGGAGAGGTTCAGGAGACTGAGGAGTGGGGGGAACATCCCAAAGAGCTGGGTGGGCAACGTACAGGGGGCGAGGTTTTCATGGAACAGTGTATACTCTCAAGTCCCAGAAAGATCAAGAAGCATATGGAATAAATACCGGCTAATTATTCACTGAACTATCTGGAGAGGCAAATGAGTCAGACCAAAATAAAAAGTTCCTCTCGACACAGCAGCGTTGGCTCCTTCAGTTCTCATGTGAGATGCAAGGAAGCTATGAGTCAAGCTGACAGATCAGAGCCAGGGACTGATACGCAGGCTTCAGGCTGAGTCTCTAATCATTCAACAGTTCAGTATTTTTATGGTCTGAACTGTGCAATGTTTCTCCTCTTCCTCCTCCTCCTTTTGGCTATACCTCTTTGATGTACTTCCCCTCCCAAACAAAGGGAGGACCATGTATGTTCTTTAACACTAACCGACATGATACAGTGCTTTACTCCAGCAGTTTCAATGGGAACTCAGTTACCTCCCGGCCACCATGATGCACTGTGAAACGTAGGACTTTAATTCAGGTTATAACTCAACTTGCCAGGTGAAGAGAGTGGGCTCTAAGACGTACTGAATCCTTTTATAAAAAATTTTTGAAGATTTTATTTATTTATTTGAAAAAGAGCACAACCAGGGGGGAGGGGCAGAGGGAGAGGGAGAAGTAGACTCCGCGTTGACTAGAGAACCCAATGTGGGACTCGATCCCGGCACCCTGGGATCATGACCTGAGCCGAAGGCAGGTGCTTAATCGAGTGAGTCACCTGGGCGCCCCCTGAATTTTTTTTTTTTTTTTATATTTTATTTTTTTATTTTTTTACTTGAGAGAGAGAGAGAGAGAGCCTGCATGAGAGAGCACGTTGAGCTGAGGGACAGGGAAAGGGAGGGGAAAAGAAACTCGGGCAGACCCTGCTGAGCAGGGAGCCCAACGTGGGGCTCTATAGTCATGACCCTGAGATTGGGACCTGAGCCAAAATCAAGAATCAGATGTTTGACTGACTAAGCCACTCAGGTGCCCCTAAGACTTACTGAGTCTTGAGCCATTTTCTAAACACTGTACTGCTTGGAATTAAAGCTTTTTCTCATTATATGTTGAAGAGTGTTCTTCAACCTGAAGATCGCAGAACCTATGACTTTAAATACTCATCAATTATTCCAGTGATCCCTTGTCTAGGTGGGTTTTAGGTACAATGATATTTCCTGTCATGTTGCCGTGTCTGCCCCATCTGACCCCAGGCATACCCAGTCCGTCTTTGAGGATAAACCTCTTTGGGGTGCGGGGGTGGGTGCAGGCATTGCAATAGTTGTATGGTCTCCATGATCAGTTCCTGAGAAGACTGCTGCCCAGAAATCCTATTTTCCCTACTAATGCTTTCCCAGGGAGTAAATGAGTCTCCCTCAGGAAAGCCTTGACATCATCACAGTCAGCTTCCGGAGGCACAGCCCAGGATGCGAGGAGCCCGCTGGGCAGACCCTCAGGTTCGGAACAGTGAGTGTCCCTGTGCACAGCCCCGAGTTCCTGGACACCGGCGGGGAGGGGGGCACCCACAGAACATTCCCGTATCTGCTCTGCAATGAGGTGGGACTGGCTGGGGTGGGGAGGCAGAGATGGGATTCAAGGCCATTAACTGATTTTGTTTCCTCTTCTGTTTCTCTTCCTCAGTAAAGCTGTCAAGAGTAATTTTCTCCTGTTCCCATATAGGGAAAAGAGGGAGAAACCCTTTTTTGGTTGCTAAAGTAACGGAATATCATCCAGTCATCAAAACACTCAGGTGCACCTCCTGATATCAGGGCTTTGGGTTGGGAAATAATAAGCCACAGGGGCAAATGATCCGGTTTAGGAGTATTTTACTCAGTTGGCTTCATTTTCGTGTTTATGTAAATATTTGGTTATCTGTTTCTCCCAATCCCTTGTTTCACAGACCAGAGCTGAAATTTATAGAGAGCATGAAGAATTCCCTTGCCCTTGGCATGTTATTCAGAGTTCAACATTGCGGTGGAAGTGGGAAAATGCTATTTCATCATAAACATGAGCACTTTGTATATGTTGGGAGCTGTGCAAAGTCATCTATGTGGTAAATCTAGTTTATGTATATGATGCTTTACTTTTCTGTTTATTCCCATTTGCTTAAGTTGTACAACTGGATATTCAGCCATTTTGTCCTAAAGAAATGGAAGTATCATATGATTCAACCTAATACCTGTAAGAGGAGATTAGCTCCCTCACCCAGAACCACAGGACCACAAGCTAGTAAATGGAAGCATCTAGATTTGGATTCAACAGTCCCTTTTACTCTTCAGTTTATGCCATCCACTCACTAGTTTTATACATACATACATGTACACATAAATGTTTTTGTGTATATATGCATACCTATGTGGAGATGTGAATATACATAGACTTACACACTTCTGTGTGCACATATATATAACCTTTTAGTTTTAGGAAGAGGTGAATTTTTCTTAATATTTCTATAAAGGCCCAAATATAGAGAGACAGCAATCTTTTTTTTTTTTTAATTAAGATTGATTTATTTGTTTGAGACAGAAAGAGCACAATCAGGGGGAGGAGCAGAGGAAGCGGGAGAGGGAGAAGCTGGTTCCCTGAGGAGTGTGGAGCCTGATGTGGGGCTTGATCCCAGAACCTTGGAATCATGACTTGAACTAAATCAAGAGTCGGACGCTTAACCGACTGAGCCACCAGGCACCCCCAGAGACAGCAATCTTCTATGTTCTGTATTTTAACCCTAAGCTATAAGAGTGGCTCATTATTTTTCTTACATGTGCTTATCATTGATATTCTCCCCCATTTTATTTTCATTCTAGTCTTTTTTTTTTTTTTTTTTTTTTTTTTTTAAGCCCAACGTAACAGCTAAGCTCGTGACCTCAATACTTTAAAAAAAAGAATGCCACAGGACGCACGGGTGGCTCAGTCGGTTAAGCATCTGCCTTGGGCTCAGGTCATGATCCTGGGATCCTGGGGATTAGCGGGAAGCCTGCTTCTCCGTCTGCCTGCCACTCCCGTGCTTGTGTGTACACATTCTCTCTCTGACAAGTAAATCAATAAAATCATTTAAAAAATTTTTTTAAAAGAATTCCATTTCCATCTACTCATCTCAACCCTTAATATCACCGCAGAGTATTTTCTCTTTTTACTGTGGCTCTCAGCTATCTGAACAGCCTGTCTTCCGACCAGTGGGCCTCAGGGAGTCCATTCCTGGTCTTAAGGAGACCACTCGGCGGTTATTAGTGGGAGCTGTTTACATTGGCATTACTGATGTCCTCTACATACCGGAGTGTACCCACCATGCTTAAGGTGACATTCAGTTAGGACAAAGCCGCCATCAGCAAAACACACTCCTCTGTGGTCTCCAGACATTCTCATTTGACAGATTAAATGTAGCTTTTCAAAATTTGATGCTATTTTTAATCGATATTTATCAAGCATAAGCAACATGGGGATAGGGATTGCTTGACAGGAGGTAGAATTTACTCGTAATTGTATTATGTCAAACACTGCAAAGTGGTATGAGTTAATTATCTAGATAATTCAAGCTGAGTATATTTTTGCTCCTGCTGCCTACTGGGAAAGGCAGCCTTGTGCTTGCCATCTTTTCATTTCCATTCGGCTGCATTAAGAATGGGTCTGGGGCCTGGACATTTCCTTACCGTCAGATAAAGAGCCCTCACAGCCCGGGTTGGAATGATCATATCCTGTAGGAACACCTGTCCCTGCTTCAGACTGAGTGTGTCCCTCTGTTCTGCTGATGTGCGGGCATCACCTGCACCTGGGCAACCCCACTACCGTATCTGGGGTATCTACCGTATCTGGCCCTTTGGGGAAGTGTTGAGGGTCCTTCTGCTGTGACACAAAAGGGATGTGTACAGGCCCCTGCCCTGCGTCAGCTGTCGGGAGGATCCAGCTAGTCAGGTGGCACTGATGCCCACAACTGAACCTGACCTTGCTCTGTTTCTTCTCTATGGGAGAGAAGCCTTGCTTCATCCAAGGACTTGACTGTGTCCTGTGTTTTCCTCGGAGCCACCCACACCAGGGTTCAGCCAGCAGAAGTGTTTCTACGTCTACTCCAGGTGCCACTAGCTCGGCTGGCCAAAAAATTATGGGGGAAATTTGCATCACTTTGCGTTTCACATTTTTAATTTAAATTATCAAAATTATTATTATTATTTTGAATTATTCTGATACATCTATATAGAGCTTATACCATATATATAGAAAGAGAGAGAGGTGAGAGAATTCTGGGTGACTCTTTATATCGTTTACAAAACACCCAGTTTATGTAGCATTTAGAAAAGCTTGGCCACACCTGTCCACTACCCCCATCAGTTTGTTCTGCTGGCCCTTTTGGTGGCTTCTTGATGCATTCCACCATTCCTGCCCAGACACACCCATCATCTTCTCTCTTTTTGTCTCCATCTGCTGCTGACTCTCTCAGCCTCCCAGGAGTGAGGGTTGGGCTTTAACATGGCCTTTGCTGCAGCCTCTAGGGGATTTTGTCTTCCAAACCACATCAGCCTGACCTGCAGAGACTCTTGTGTCTCCGTTGGCTGCCTGGTGATGACAGGTAAGACAGGGACTGTAGGAGAATTAAATGAATGAATGAACTATGGAATGAACTTTGGCCGGTGAGAGATGGGAGTCTAGAAAGATCCATCTGATAAATTGTTTGTTCTTTATCTTCTAATAGACTGTTCTTAGAACCAGAGGTTCCATTTGTGTTTTCAAAGGAGGTCCCACAAAACCTACAAACACCCATGTTTTCTTATAGTCCTTGACCAGCTTGGGTAAGACTAAGTAAAGGTGTACAACACCAAACCATGAAGAGAATTCAGAGCAGAAATTTGCCGAGATGTTTTTCTTAGCGTCCCATAGCCCATGGATTGATTTTCCTTTAATGAAGAAAGCTTGAAAGTTTACTCCAGAATATTCTGTGTATTATGTACAGTCCTTTTTATATGTAACAGAAACATATTGATAAAAATGCATTTAGAATTCCCTCCTTCTCAGCTTTCATAAAAGCACAAGTCCTGAGCACTCTGCTTTTTGGAGCAAATGACTGTGGCAGTTAGATCTGCAGGACAAAGGGCACAGCCACCCAGAGAAGCTTCAGAATGGTAGTGAAGAAAGAAGGAAACGAAAGAGGGAATGACTAACTCGCCAGTGGCAAGGACAAGCAGAACTTGATGAGGAAGGAGAAATACCCAGAATATTTTAGGAAGCTCGCAACATTTCTGTAAACTCTGCCCTCCGTATCCTAAACAGACCATCCAGGAAGATCTTCGTAACTATTCAAGGTTCAGTGTTTCATTTTCATATGACACAAGCCTAAGAGGGGCCTGGAAACAAGAACAAGATGACCCAGTTCTTTTCAGATTGCACACAGGAACATTCCACGTTGGTTAACTGTTTGGTAATCCTTACATCATTCATTTGCCATTGGGAGGGTGGGGGGGGCTCTAGATCTCAAGTCCTTAGTTAAAAGTAACTTTTCTGGGTTTACCGGGACCCCGAAAGGCAAAGCCTCATTCCCATTCCAATTCTGTTGTGGCATTCATCTCCAGACATTCAAACCTCATTACCCAGCTTACCAAGCTCAAGTAACCCAGACGGTATATATTGCGTCCAATCGGAGGAGCTGACGTTGGCCCCTCTCTGCCCCACGCCTGGGTCACTGCAGGTGCGCTCTTGGCAACTCTCCTCCAGCCCGCGCTAGATTGCCGTGTCTTGGTCTCCTGCGGCCCCTGCTCTGCACGCCTGACTTACATCTGCTCGGATCCCTGCAGGAAGGTGTGCCATCTCAGGCCCTGCCTCTGATCTCGCTCCCTAGGAAGCCGAGCTCTGCTGAGCGTGACTTGAAGGCCTGTAGACTGGTGGCTCAGCACGACCTCATTATAAGCGGCCTTTACTTTGTCTTTTGATGTTAATGCATCCAGAAACTGGTTGCGAGAGCTCTGGCAAGTTCCATTGTCATACTTATCCGTATGCATTAGGTTCAGGATGTACAAAAAGCACAGACAATGGAGGGCTCAGCCCTGTGAAGCAGCTGCTCTGACAGCGTCGGGCCGCAGACCAGGCAGGTGGTGACGATGTCAAACATAAGAGAACCGCTGACACTCTGCCTCTCATTCATCTCCCATCTACTCCCCACGCTTACCTACTTCGCTCTGTGTTATAAAATACGCTTCCCGGCTTCATCGTCCTCTAGTTTTTAGCTGGGTTTGGCCAAGGGGAGATACTGGCAGAGAACTGAGGACGGGATGAAGGGATTAAATGGACCATTTCTCGCCCCGTTTTGCAGGGATTCTGGAAGCTCCCACGCCTCCCCCGTGGTTGCAGCTCCGGCCTTACTGACAGCTGTGGCTGCGACTTCTACCTGCACTCAGCACAGATTCACACGGAGACCGGGGGACGGTGCTATGGGAAAGTAATCTGATGACCCTGCATAACACAACAGAAGGGACACCAACGGTTTAAAAGGAATCTCAGAAGCAAGAGCTATCCCTTCTATTTTTCATAAAGGACAGTAGAGCCTGAAGGAAGGAAGAGTCCTGCCATCTTTTGCTTGATGTATTTTTTTGATTCCAGGGCCCAAAATTATACTCTGTTGATTATTATTCAGGTCAATGTTACAATAACTCGAAGAATTGCTAATTCCTCCAAAGAACACTTAAGCATCCTGTAACAACATGCTGTTTCTTTTCGGACTGATACAAATCCCATTCTGTGTTTAAGTGTTGCTACCAAGGGTGCCTGGGTGGCTTGTCGTTAAGCGTCTGCCTTTGGCTCAGGTAACGATCCCGGGTTCTGGGATCGGGCCCCACATTGGGCTCCCTGCTCTGTGCGAAGCCTGCTTCTCTCTCTCCCACTCCCCCTGCTTGTCTTCCCTCTCTCGCTGCATCTCTCTTTCTGTCTGGTAAGTAAGTAAATAAATAAATGCATAAATAGCCAGAAATATAGATAAATAAATGAATGTTGTTCCCAAGACCCACTCATCACTATGAGGGGAAGATTGTAGCAAGAATTGGAAAGGACCTTGCTAGAAGAGTTCCATTGTATTAAAAGCAGTAGTATTTCTTCTTCAATAAATGTCAATCAGTTTTCAAAATCTTCCCTCAGGAAAAGAGATATAAATTTTAACTTGTTATGTATGTACTTAAACTCACCTGCACATTTTGTGAAATTTCCAAATCTCCCTCTTTCGTGAGATTCGCAATGAAAAGAGAGCTGGGGAAGCCTTGAAAAGGTAAACGAAATGCATCTAGAGCTGCAATTCACTGCACACATTTACCCCGACGGGGCGGGAATGTGCTTGTTTTAAGTTGAACATTTGCCCGTTAAGTGACAAGGAAATTAGGAGTCGACCTGCGCCATATTCCATAAAGATGCTTCTCCTCCTCAATCGTTCAGAGCTTAATTTTAAAATTCTGTAACACTAAAGTCTTAGAATCTTAGACTTACAGAAATATTAAAGTTAATTTTGTTCAATGGTTTTCAAAGCTTGCCTGAATGGGAGCTTCTCGTTAGAGCCTTTCCAGAGGAAGGCAGGGCGCGTTGAGGGAAAGTAATTATTCACTTGACAAAACTGTGTTTAATTGACAAATAAATTACACGCTCAGGGTGGTAGGAGCAGTTTGGAACAATCTGAGATAGAGGGATACAAGTTTAGAGCTGAAATGGTCCTGCAGGGAACACCCTATCTTACCCTCACATTTTATTTATGAAGAAACTAAACTCACAGAGCTGAAGTGACATTTTTATAAAGTCATAATGACTAAATGGCAGACTGGAACTGTACCTTCTGATTCCGAAACTAGGCTTCATTCCATTATTCCACGCTCACCAATTAAAGAATGACATAGCATTAAAACAAGGCCCCTAGGAAACAGATCGTGTTTCTGTGCTCCTAATCCAACGGGGGTGGGGAGGATAAAGACTGTAGTTTTCCCGTCCCTCCATCACACAAACTAGGCACAGTCTCACTGAAATGTCTGGCAAAATCTTAACTATAAAATGGTCTAGCCTCCTGAGAAGGAGGCATCGTGAAAGAGAGAAGCACTGGGTCCGTGGCCCACTAAACAAAGCAACAAGACGCCATGTTTCCACTCTGGCGCAGCTGTCGTGATCCCTGGAGGAAGGAAGTGGAAAAAAGAGAGAGAAGGTAATAGGCTCGGAACGGAGGGAGAAGGAATCACGATCTTGCTAAATTAGATGTAGCTTTACTTTACGCTTTGCACACTTTAATTAAGATTACAGGCTGATTTCCAGCCAAACCAAGTCATGTGGGCCTGAAAGATGCTTCAGTATTCCTAAACTCTCTGAGGGGAAAACAAAAACAAATATCAAACAAAACAAAAGGCACACAGAACAACCATAGCCTGAGTAATACAGAGCAACATATAAGGTCCACAACTTGATCAGCTCAGCAAATGTTCTTTTAAAAGTGAAAACCTGGGGGTGCTTGGCTGCCTCAGTTGGAAAAGCATATGCAGCTCTTGATCGTGGGGTCATGAGTTCAAGCCCATGTAGGGTGTCGAGATGACAAAAAATTATTAACCTTAAAAAAAAAAAAAAAGAAAGAAAGTGAAAGCCTGAAATTTGACCCATTTCTGCTTCATGGCGTTTTCAGATTTGATCTTTCCAACCTTTCCAGGCCTCTTCCCATTGAACGCTGGCTTTATTCTCTAACCCCAACTGATGGTGACCATATCTTTATCGTACTGAAATTACTGAGTTCCAGAGAAAACAACTGTCACTTGTTGCTCACAATAATCCACGTTCTGCTGTGCTTTTACCGACAGGAGGAGAGAGTCAGCATTTCTTTTTTTTTTTTTTTTTTCAGACAAAAATCACAAGCAGGCAGAGAGGGAGGCAGAGAGAGAGGGGGAGGCAGGCTCCCTGCTGAGCAGAGAGCCTGATGCGGGGCTCGATCCCAGGACCCTGAGATCATGACCTGAGCCGAAGGCAGAGGCTTTAACCCACTGAGCCACCCAGGTGCCCCGAGAGTCAGCATTTCTGAACACCCTCTTCGTGATGAGTTACTTCACAGTCCTTCGTATGCCCTTTCCCCCGAGCTTCTTTACCATATTGTACCCATGAGAAAACTGAGGCAGTGTGAGCTCAAGTGACTTTTATAAATGACTAGAAGGTGGCAGAAGAAGTTTTCAGTCTGCCGCTACAAAACCTAGGCTTCTCCCCTCCCCATTATATGTCAACACCTCTGCCATGAGTGATTTACTGGAATGATCAGAGCTTATGAATATATCTACTTGCATCCATAGATATACACAAATTTTTTCTATAATTCCTTTATAATTAGAAATTCTGGGGTTTGCTATTTTTTTTTTTACCTGAAAGATAGGCAAATTGATATTAAACCATTCAGACAACTTCTTAATATGAATTCTAGTACAATGATTATATTGATTGTTATGACATCAATTTTCATCCCTTTTGTAATAATTTCATTGTAATTAAGGCATCACTTTATAAACAGCTCATCAGGATAATTTCATAAACGTGGCTTAGAAAAATTTCCATTTCCCTTGGATCGTGTCACCTGGGGTTGAATTCAGAATAATAAGTTGTTCTACTTTTACTCTTTTTGAAAAATCAGTATCACTTAAACGTGGACTCATGTGGAATGTCCATATTCTCTAAAACCATGAAAGCACAAACCCTTTCTTATATGTAGGAATGGGTTTCTATAATGCTAATTATTTCATGTCTGCATGCTGAAGAATTGAATTTAGGGGCAACATAGTGGGTTTTTTGTTTGTTGCTTGTTTTGCCTAAAAAACAGTTTTGACTTTTGTATAGGATTCTCAGACCAATGCTAATTAAAGTTGTATATACTCAGGTGAGATGTCAGAGAAGCTAAAGTTCTATAGCAGGGAGAGGGGTCTTCTTATTAACCATGATTATTTGGATTGCTCTCACATTTAATCCATATTTCTCCATGTCATCCAGTAATGCTGAACCAGAGGATTATGTTTAGTGCCAAGGCCATCCATTTGGATATCTTTTTGTATTCCTGTGCCCAGTGCAGATGGCTCACAAGTGTAGCAAATTTGGCCTGAGGAGAGCATGGTGAGCAGGGGCTCAGATTCCTTCAGGATGTGAACCTATATCATGTTACCAGCTAAATTGCCAAGACCAGCAGAGGTGCTAGCAGAGGGGGAGAGTGACTTTGAGTGGAGAGTGGTAGAAGAAACGGATCAATTTGGCCCCCAGAACAGCTGCAGAGGCTGAGGAGTGAATTGTAGTTCTTCCCAATAACCTTCTCCTTGTACCTCTTCCCTGGAGGAAGAAAGACCCAGTAGAATCTGGAGGGGCTGCTCCCATAATGTGTCTGAACAAAGTTGATGTGTGGTTAATTTAAATATACTTTTCAATATACTTTTCTTCACGTGATTTTAACAGATCCTCTGAATTACAGAAGGAGGGGACCATGGTGGATAAGGAGGTGTGATACCGAAAGTCTTTAGCCAAGGACATGCTGTTAGCCACTACACCCATCCAAGATCGTCTCTGCTCCTGGAGGCCATGCCCCTCCCCGAGGCGCCCACATCCAGGGTCCTGTATTAGGTGTACAGTAATTCCTTTGTTTAGAGTCTAATCACATCATCGATAAGCTAAGATCAAAATAAACCAATCTCATTTTCTTCTCCTCTTTGTGTGCTTAGAGGTCTAGAGGAATGTCTTATTTCAATCTCATCCCATTTCTTTCTGACTTTTGCATCTGTGTTAGTCTCTGCACCGTTTGTAACTCCTTCCCTAACCACCCCCTACCTGCAGTACAACTCTGGTTAATTTAAATATGCTTTTCAATATACTTTTCTTCACGCGATTTTAACAGATCCTCTGAATTACAAGTGATCTTTTCTTCCATTTTCCTTCCTCGAGTACTTTTTTGTGTGTCTCTTTTTTTGTGTGCCTATAATCAGATATACTGCCTTAAACTAGTTATTAAAATGCTTACATTTACCTTCTATTAATTTTAAACTCTTTAAAAGAGTACAAAGATACTCTGTTTTTTTTTTAAGTTCTTGTTCTCTAAGTACTTTGGATGCTAATCACTCAATAAAGTTTTGTTAAATATATTATTAAATAGATTCTTAGCAATAGTAAAGTAAAAATGAAGAACAGGGACCAAGAATGTGGTAAAAATAAGAATCTTTGTTAAAAAAAAAAAAAAAAGTCAAGTGACTACAAATTCTGGAGCTCTAAGTATTTTCCTGTGATTTATATGATCCAGCCATCTGGTTCAACACCCAAAAGAATCAGAGGAGCATTCCAGTTTGCCTTTGAGGAAAGTCCTGTTCTTTCTCATGTTGTACAATGTGTGAGGTGGGATTCTTCATTTTCCCCCCAAAATATACTCCTTGTCTAGACTCAGAGAAGACTCTCCACAGCAGGATTTTCAAAAAAATATATAATTAAACCTTAAAATAAAGAAAATCTAAATAGATACTGTTCTGTGAGGAAAGAACTTAAATGGTCAGAGATGAAAACTATCTTAAATTGTCAATTATCTCTGTTGCTATGCAGTCCAAATGTCAACTGAGGTAAATTGTTTTTACTCCTTCAAAATCGGAAGCATAATTGTCTCTTACTGAAAAAAAACAAAAACAAAAACAAAAACAAAAAAAGCCACCTTAGCCAGATGACAAACTTCTTAGGCAGGTCTGACTGATTTTTCACGTTTACTGGTATGCTCTTTCAGCCTCAGTGCAAATTCTCAAATGAATGGTGTACAATGAAGAAGTGAAGACACTTGCAGAATTTGTGGCCTTTTGTTGGTTCCTTCATGGAAGGATTATTTCAGACATTGTAGTTACCGTGTTCATTTAGATTCTAGTATCTCCCCAATAATAGGTGTTATATTCATCTTCAAGCATTATTTATAAATTTTTTCTTACCCAAGGAAAATGTATGATTTCTAAATAGCGAGCTCTGCCTCAAAATGTGTATATGTGTAATACAGAAGTTATTTGGCGCAGTGAAACCTAAACCTCATATTTCTGTAATTCCTCTCCTCAGACTGCCTAATGTCATGTTGTACCCCATCATCTCCATTCAAATCATATCATCTAATTAACTCTGAAAGTGATACTGGCTGTCAGGAATAAAGACAAAAATAGCCCACAGACCATTGCTCTCCTGCTCAGCCCATAGAAGTGTATCCTTTCCACTACCAACAACATTTTGCTTCCCAGTGTAAATCTAACGATTGGGTTCCATTCTTTTCTGATAGCTGTAATCGCTTTGACGGGCAAACCCTGAAAATAAAGTTGCCGGAATTTTCCGGAAGAGTTCAGACTTAAAGCAGTGACTCACTACCTTTCTTACAATAGTAACTCATAAATGGTTACCTCCATATTGATCACTATAACTGAAAAACTGTTTGTAGTGGGATTGTGGGTATAGGAATAAAATTCTATTATACTGTCCAAAAAAAGCTGTATGAAGAATCTACACCCAGTTCAAAGGATCGAGACCTAATGCTGTAGTGAAGAGGACAGGATTTTTTTCAGATGGAGGGAAACGAGATGGTAGGTTCTCACCGTTTCTGGCAGTGTTGACCTTGGCCTATGCACTCAGACGTCTGAGTTGTCTGCTGTTTCATCTGTGCAGTGGTGAGGATTCCTGAGAAGTACCTCACACAATGAGTGATATGTAGGGAGCACTCGATAAATTTTAGTTTCCTTCTCTTGACTACTTAATATACTTACATAAAAGTGTTTTTACTCCTTTTGAGTAGGTGTCAAAAAAATCAAGTGATCAAAGTAATTTAGAATTTCTACAGCATTTCGAAAATTGTTTCTAACATCCAGTGACCCAATCTTAGCAATAGCATAGCATAGCAATCCACTGTTGACTGTAGCATTCTGCAAGAAGCTGACTTTGACATGCCAGCATTTTCAAGAATTTTCCCTCATCTCCTGATGTCCAACTTTGACCACCATAGTCCTCTCCATACACACCCCAGGAACCTGTTTTTGATGACTCCAGTGGGGGAACATCTCTAGAGTAGTGGATGGAAGGTGTTTCATACAAGAAAGATCCATAGATATAAGCAAAGTTACTTCAAAGCCTCATAGCTGTCCACTCCAATAAACATAAAATTAAACAATTCATCCTGGGCTTTCCCAGCATGAGATTCTGATTTTAGCTTCTTTTCACATCCTGTTGAATAGACATTTATTCACATTCACTGTCTTTGATTTAGAAGGGACAGGGCGCCTGGATGGCTCAGTCGGTTAAGCATCTGCCTGTGGCTCATGTTATGATCCCAAGGTTCTGGGATCGAGCCCCACATTGGGCTTCCTGCTCAGCGGGGAGTCTGCCTCTCCCTCTGCTCCTCTCTCTCCGTCAAATAAATAAATAAAATCTTAAAAAAAAAAAAAGAAGCATTTTAGGAATTCAGCTTACTAGAAAGTCATTTTAACTCTTGATTACACATGGCCAATGACAGGCCAAAGAAGGCAGGGCTTATCCTCCTGATGCCACGTTCTCCAGTTTCTCCGGAGACATTGAGGGCTGTGGTCCTCTTCCTGTCCCTGCAGGGAAACGTCTGAAGAAGGGGTAGGAGATTCACATTTACTGAATTTAACTATCCCTAGGTACTAAACTGTGTACTTTATATATTCTTAAGTATCACACATCATTCTCAGCCTATACTCAGATTAGGTTGGTCTGGTCTGCGTTTCAGTTTTCACCACTTTAGAGCTGAGGACACTGTTCCAATTTGTCTCATTACGTGCTCTTCTGAAGACTGAAATGGAATAGGGAAAGTTGAACTTCGGCGTAATGTATGTGATTAGGTCGTTTCACATTCATGAAGAATGTGAAAACACGAAATCTGATTCACAGTGTTAAGTACTACTAAAAGTATTTTATCTGTCATGTAGATGTATGTTAATGAGTATTTAGATAACACAGAAAAGCAAAAGGGAATTTTAAAACGTAGTACTAGAGGTGGCCACCATTAATATTTTATTATGTGACTTTCCACAGGTTCCTATTTTACACATATATCATACACATAATGCCATAGTATGAACATGCAAATATAAACGGATACTTCATATTTTCATTGAGCTTTTATATAAAAGCAATACATTCTTTTGATACTATAGTTCAAATTCCTCCTAGTCTTCATCCCTGGAAGCAAATATTTTTGTGTCTTCCAGATAAATTTGCTATGTATATTCCAACAAGTTCCTTGCATAAACAGGCACTTGTTTTTTTCTTTTTACATAAATGACAGCATGCATTCCACACGAGTCTGTGCCTCATGTTTTAAATGTCAAGTCTGTTCATATCAGTGTCTACAGCAGCTGCACTGGTTGGCTTTGTATTTTTTTGTATTGATAAACTCATTGATAGACCTTTATATGTTACAGGGAAATTATAACTATCATCATCATAATTTCCAAAGCTACATATCAAAAAAGTACTAGAGCCATGTTTCAAATAAGTGTGATCTGCTTTCAGAGTCTATGATTTTAGCCAATAAATCATATTAATTCCATTTTTTTTCTTTCTGTATCTTCTGAATAGTATAGATTGATTTCTGGATATTTTACCTATAAATCTTAAAAAAAAATTTTTTTATTTATTTACTTGAGAGAGACTGAGAGAGAGAGCCGAGAGGGAGAGGGAGAAGCAGACTCCCCACTGAGCAGGAAGCCTGATACAGGACTTGACACCAAGATCATGGCCTGAGCCCTAGGCAGACACTTAACTGACTGAGCCACCTAGGAGCCCCAACTTATTTGTTAATCTTAAATCCAGTACTTTATTTTCTAATATTTTCTATTCGATTATCTTATTGAATTATAGTTCCCAATATTTTTCAGTCAATTTTCTTTGGCTTTCAAAGTATCATCCTTAATGATAATTTTTGTTTCCTCTTTTCCACTCTATATACCTCTTCTGCATTTCTCCAGTCCAGTTGTACTGAGTGGCATTTCCAGGAAAATATTAGGTAACAGTGTTGGTAGTATTCATCTTTTTTTGTTTCTGACTTCAAAAGAAACTATTAAAAAAAAAAAAAAGTCTACTTGCCATCGATTAGGAGATAAAAGCACATGAAACCCAGAGCATCTACCACTCTTTTTTATATGATTATCTTATTTTTGTCTGATGGAATCTATTCATATTAGATTAATGCTTTCCACTCCAAACAATTTGTTGTTCTATCTCACTTCCTGAGACAGAAAATCCATTGGAAGTGATCTGTGTGTTCAGTGTTGTAATTTGATAAAATTTCAACTTAGTAATAGAGAATTTGATGTCCAATTTAAAATAAAATTTCTTTTGAATAAAAGGCATCATTGCCTGGATCTTATATGAAGAGCCACTCAGCTGTCCTCTACAAGACTAAAGCCTGTACCAAAATAACTTACACATGCTTCTTTAAGTCAGGCAGAAGTAACCTCAGGAATGGCTGTGAGTGTACAAAACCATGATGCTTGCACTACCACAAATCATTCTGCTAGGGAAAAGATTAGAATGCAGGTGTACTTTGCATCCGAAACAACGTTATCCTAATTATGCATATTTTGCAAACATTTAAAAATTTTAAAGTACTGTGTGTTGAATTAGTGAGCTTAACTCCCAACTCTGACAACAAACTAGTGAAGGATGTCTTATGTTCCTCTCTATGGAAGCTGTCGGAGGAGAAATCAGGCCTCCTGCCTGGAAACCAGTTTAGGTCCACAATGGCTGGGGCCCCCTGCTGACCATGCATGTCCCAGAGCGGGACATTAATCGATTGCACACAACAGTGGTTGTACAACCTCCTGGGACATTAGGGACAGAAGAGAAGAAAGCACACCTTCCTACCCTGACTCATTGGTAAATTCTGCCTCATTCGTCAAAGTTGGAAGAAGAAAATCTGGAAGTTATTATGTGTTAGAGTTATTAAATTTTATCATTATCCATTGACTATTCAATACTTACAAAGTTAATTTTTGAGAGAATATAAACTATTCATTTGAAGTAGGACCTCAAATGCTATTGACCAAGGTGTTTAATCAAATCATGTTTTCAAATGTATATATGTAAGGATTTAAAAAAGCAATAGTTAAGCCCTCTTACTTTATAGGATAAAGATGTGTGATCAATTAAGGCCAAGTTCTCTAAGATGAGCAGTCTCTATACTGAAAATTATCAGAAGAAAGAAAAATGCTTCTTACCAATGTCCTGGACAAAAACACATGGGTCATTTTACCTAGTCTTTTTTCCTAAGGAATTATTACTTTTTGTGTAAAATATCATTACTAAATCATGATGTGTTCACAAGTTCAAGCCACAGATATTTACATAATGCCGATTTATATTTATATTTATTATATATAATATATCTGATATATATTATATATATTTATATTTATATTTACACTATTAAGATATATTTACACTATTAAGACTTACAGAGAAAAGAATATTCACTAAGCACACAGTCTGTAACCTAACAGAAGACGCTAATATTGCCCCATTTCCTTCTACCTTCTTGCCATTGTTATCTTTGGACATTTCAAATTAGTCTTCTGTTATCATATTTTCTGAAGCTCTGATATTAACCAATCCCACATTAAAAGTTTGCATGCAATTATTCACAACATTGATATTTATGTTTTATACGTAATGCCTAAAACAAATTGATATTCACAAAGGAGAGCTGTTTACCTACACATGAATGCCATCCTTTTTATGATGCTAATACAAGCTGTGATTTATTGAAAGATAAGACATTAACAGCCACAAAACAACAATTCTCTGAAAATACTAAAACATAAAAAAAATTCCATATGCGCTTGAACAATTAGCCCATCTTCTGCTATTGCTAGTTAGTAGTGACTTTGAGGGGGAAATAAATCAAAAGACCTTTGAGTAAACAAATATTATATTTGGCCATGGAAGTGTAAACAGTGATGCATAGAGTGATATAAATAACCCTTGAAAACATTTGTTCTGTTTTGATGTTATCCTAGATCCCTGAACAGAGACTGAGTTTTGAGTCAGCCACCTGATAAGGGGTGAGGCACTTAACACATTCAGACTTGTTTTCTCAGCTGTAATATCAGTGTGTGTGTGTGTGTGTGTGTGTGTGTGTGTTTCCGGTGGAGCAGCATTACTAAAAATGTTATGATCTCTTTCTAGTTCTAACCTTTCGCCTGTGGGGCTGATTATTATACCTTTCTTCACCTCTACATTTATCAAATTTGATACATTCTAGGCTGCTTGCCCCTCGCACTCTAATTCGGCAAAATATATTCACTCCCACCATCCCAATCTTACTACCTAATCCTGAACTTCTGATTCATTTTCCCAACTGCCCCTGAACATTCCAATCAGGACGCTCATTCAGTCATTCCTTCATTTGTTCGACGCATTGTTGATTTTTATTTTCTTTTTTATATCCTAATTTTACTGTGAATTTATTATAGGCCATGTCATTGGGATTAAACGGAAAGGAAGATTTTAAAAGGTCTCTACTTTACAAGCTTTCAATTATAAAATGAATAAGTCATGGGGGTAAAGTGTATAGCATAGAGAATATAGTTTCTGGGGTCGTAATAGCGTTGGGTGGTGACAGAAGGTGGCTACACTGGTGGTGAGCGTAGCATAGTGTATAGACTTGTGGAATCACTGTGTCGTAAAACTGAAACTAATGTGTCAACAGTACTTCAAAAAATTTTTTTAAATAGTTGTATCAAGAGATGAAAAGAAAGGGGTCTACTTTTTAAAAACCCATGGTTTTTAAAGCTTTGTTATGTTCCAAAACAAACTTTCCTCTGAAATCTGTGTTTAATTCTATATTCCCATCACTTAATGACTGCCACCAAACCACATCTTTTTTTTTTTTAAATTTTATTTATTTATTTGACAGAGAGAGATCACAAGTAGGTAGAGAGAAAGAGAGAGAGAGAGAGGAGGAGGAGGCAGGCTTTCTGCCAAGCAGAGAGCCCGTTGCGGAACTCGATCCCAGGACCCTGGGATCATGACCTGAGCCAAAGGCAGAGGCTCAACCCACTGAGCCACCCAGAAGCCCCATCAAACCACATCTTAATTTATGAAACTCCCTGAGACCAGAGACCAGGAAGCTTTTGGCCACTCCTTTTACATTCAGTCCCCAAGTCTTAGGATTTCTACCTTAGAAATAATTTTCCTACTTCGCTGCCATTGCCTTAAGACGCTCAAGGTCTACTACTCAACAAACCTGCATTAAGCATCTAATTTGTTAATATTATTCTGCCTAAAGATTTACAAAGTTGTTATGAAGTTTCATTTCCACACATGAATCATTTCACATTTAAGGCATACTTAGCCCTCACTTCTCTCTCTAACCTGACAGAATGAGGTATACTCTTAGTACTCCATGTGTTTACTTTTCCAACATGGAAGATTCTAGGATTAGCCAGAGGCACTCTTAAAATTACATATCTGTCTGGGGCACCTTGGTGGCTCAGTTGGTTGGGTGACTGCCTTCAGCTCAGGTCATGATCCCGGAGTCCTGGGGTCGAGCCCCGCATGGGGCTCCCAGCTCCACGGGGAGTCTGCTTCTCCCTCTGACCTTCTCGCTCATGCTCTCTCTCACTGTCTCTCTCTCTCAAATAAATAAATAAAATCTTAAAAACAACAACAAAACTATATACCTATCCAAAGCAAACCATTTTAGTAAAAATTAGATTTATGTTTACAACATGACATGCAAGCTATAAGCCACAAAGAACAGAGGTTACACAAATGGCTGAGCAAATTCTATGCAGTGTGGTATATGTAAAAGGTATAATTTGCTAAAGTAGGTTTTTTTCAGCTCCTATTATTCATATACCTTTTTGTTGCTCACGATATCATATCTCAACTGCTACTGTCAAAGACCATTTTCAAATATAAAGGAAAGAAATATTAAGGTACGGATCCATGTAAATGCATGAAAATTGGCCATTACGTATTTTAAGTAGCTGATGGTAAATGGTAACCTTGATGGGAGTCAAATGTGAAAAAGAAAGTTAAACCAGTTCTGCCTGATCAGTTTTCTAAATGTCACTTTATTTGAAAAGATCATATAAGCGGGCTCTTTTTCTTTATCTTTCCATATCTCTTAATTTTTTTTTTTGGAAGTTTGAAGTTCTTTAAAATATCTGAAGTTTGAAAGCTTGAGTTTTTTAATTTTTTCTTTGAAAAATTTGATACACAGAAGAGTAACATTTTTATGGCCCCAACAGGAACTGAACCTACTGATTTTTTTCCCCAAGTTTCTTTTCTTTCTTTTTTTTTTTTTTTAAAGATTTTACTTATTTTTTTTGACAGATAGAGATCACAAGTAGGCAGAGAGGCAGGCAGAGAGAGAGGGAGGAGGAAGCAGGCTCCCTGCTGAGCAGAGAGCCCAATGCAGGGCTCCATCCCAAGACCCTGGGATCATGACCTGAGCCGAAGGCAGAGGCTTTAACCCACTGAGCCACCCAGGCGCCCCAGACTTTTCCCCCCAAGTTTCTGAAGCCTTTCCCTACCCTTCCTCCTCTAGCTCTTATGCGACACAATGGGGTTCAGTCTCTCAAAGAACCAAATAAGGAAGCAGCTGATGGAGAAGGGACAGAAAGCAAGGAAGGAGGCAAGGCTTAGTGGCTGATTCCGAAGACAAATCCCCTCAAAGGCAGAAGATAAGCATTGTTTGTTGCCTCCCATCAGTGTGACCATTTCATGACAGAACTGCATGCATGAAATATTAGTGCTTTGGTTTTTAAAAAAATTTTATTTATTTATTTGACAGAGAGAGACACAGCGAGAGAGGGAGTGCAAACAGGGGGAGTAGGAGAGGGAGAGGGAGAGGGAGAAGCAAGCTTCCCACTGAGCAAGGAGCCCAAAGCGGTGCTCCATCCCAGGGCCCTGGGATCATGACCTGAGCTGAAGGCAGATGCTTAATGACTGAGCCACCCAGGCGCCCTGATGTGCTTTGGTTTTTTAACGTGAAAGGAATGAGGTAGACTCATCACGGTGCCTCACAATCTCTTTTTACCCACGATGTAATTAGTAAGAAAATTTCATGAACTTTAGGTTTTTCTTAAACTTTGTCTCTAGTTTTGTATCCTTTTGAATTTATTAATGTCAATTTTGCAGAAAGCACCTCACACTTTGATTCAAATATCACTATGTCAACCAAGAATATTTGCCTGAACAGTTTGTGAGAATTTACAATGTGCCAGGCATTGTCCTAAACACAGCAAATGGATTAACTGATTTTATCTTCAAATCAATCTTACCAGTAGACTTTTAAAATTTTTTAAATCTAACATGCATACACAAACAAACTGAGGCGCACAGAGATTAAGCAATTCGCCCAAAGTCATAGAGCAAGGACATACTGCAGGCAGGAAGGATTGGAGCCAGCAATCTGGCTCTAGAGCAGATGCTTAAAAGCCATTGAATGACTCCTGGGCTTATAGAATTTACCTTATGGATTTGGACTGGAAGCAGAAAATCAATAATACTGAAGAACTTCCACCTTAGATGGCCATTTCATAAAAAATCCTGGTACATTTCTAGGATGGAGGAGAAATCCTTTGTCAGGAGAGTTTAGAGAGACCACAGAAATCTAACTCGTTATGGGAAATTGAATAGATCCAAGGACAGGATAGATTTCATAAATATTAGGAGCACTTTAACTGGCAGTTCTCCTTTTTCTGAACTAAAGCAGCTACAGACTCTGATCTCTGATCTGATCAGATTTGCCCGCTCCCCCACCCCCACCCCAACAGACCTCTTCCTGGTTTAATGATTTTGCAGGGGTGAGGTTGGTAGGCTCAAATCCGAACTCAAATTGATGTCTTTCTTGGTGCTCCTGGGTGGCTCAGTGGGTTAAAACCTCTGCCTTCGGCTCAGGTCATGATCTCAGGGTCCTGGGATTGAGCCGCACATGGGGCTCTCTGCTCAGCAGGGAGCCTGCTTCCTCCTCTCTCTCTGCCTGCTGCTCTGCCTACTTGGGGTCTCTCTCTCTCTCTCTGTCTGTCAAGTAAATAAATAAAATCTTCAAAAAAATTGATTTCTTTCTATGCAAAGTAGTAATAGTACTGCTCTCTAGTACTAGGCTGTTGGAGGGATCAGTGCGGTAGTCAACGTAATGTTTAGCATAGAACCTGGCACAGAGTAAATAATATCAGCTACTCATGTTGATCTTAGTAGCCTTATTATTTTTTTTTCTATTTTATTTTATTTCTTTTTAGTGTTCCAGCATTCATTGTTTATGCACCACACCCAGTGCTCCATGCAATACGTGCCCTCCATAATACCCACCACCAGGCTCACCCAACCCCCACCTCCCTCCTTTTGTCATTTCTTTCACAACTTTTAACCTGGTCATCTACTCTCCCTTTCCCAAGTGGCTGTATCACTGTCGTTAACATTTAAGCTAATTTCTAATTGATGATTATCAGTAGCCAAAGTCCTTGCTCACCTACACTGAGGTATCTTTCTTGTTTGTGTAAAAGTCATCCACTATCTCAGCTGTAAATCTTTTGGGAAATAACAGAATGTTTCTTTGGACGATGAGTTTAGGTCAGCCCTCATGTTGGGAATTACATCATGAGTCAATGACCTTGGACAAACAAAAGGACATATTCTATTTTGAAAAAGAACGTTATCCAACCTACTCATGTAGGTTTGGGATTAAACAAAGGAGAAGAGGGAGATAATAGCTCAGGAGCATCTACTGTGTGTTTGGGGCTCGATAAACACGCTCACAAACAGTCTCATTTCATGTTTCCAGTGACGGGTAAAAGCATAACCCCCTGCCCCATGTTACAGATGACGACAACGAAATTGGAAATGATAAGTCACCTCCCCAAGCACTACACTTCTCTATCTGACTCAAAGTGTATGAGCTTTCCATAGCTCAAAGCAGTATATCTGACCAGACATCATTAAGACAATTCAAAATATTCCAGTGACTCAGAATAGACAATTCTGGAAAAAAAAAAAAAAAAGAAAGAAAGAAAGAAAAGCACAGAAACCACCGTTCAAATAACAATATGACCTTTGCAAACAGTGAAACTGGCTTTGTAGAATGCCTGGAGCTGAAAATAAATAAAGAGAATTTGTAATCCTCAAAATTTTGCATTCTAAAATTATTTAGTATGTTTCTCAGAGCGGAAATGATAGAATTATGGTAATGTTTTCATCTCTTTGTGGGGAAATTTATCATCTAGATAACGAGGGTCCAGAGCTCAGTACTGCAAACACCACCAGCATGCTCTCCTTTACATTCACATTGTTTTCTTTCCCCTTTCCAGGTTGGTTTTTGTCATTAATTTTTTTAATTCCCTTTCTCATCACTTCCCTTCTCCCGCCCTTATCCCAGGATGAATGAGCCCAGCAAAACCTGTAAGATCAATACTTAGAAAATAATATAATATTCAGCCAGGCTTGTTTTATATTTTGCTAAGAAAGAAAGATTTTTAGAGCTTTCCAAATATAACAAGAATTGTCCCCTCCAGATTCAGGAGTAACATTTGTCAGTCCTATAGGAGAATATAGATAGCCTTGCTTTTCTGCATTCAATCTGTGTCGTCTTGGGACCCGGCATTATTTCGCCCTTCCCCCTTATCTTTTGTAGCTCACACTGCTTATCCGCCTCATATATTCTCCTATCAGATGATGCCGACATTCATTGAAGACTCTTTGCTTCTTATGAAGACGTATGTGTGTTAAGAACATGGGGGTTTTTCAGGCACTGTCATGCATATAAAATTTGTTTTCTATCTTGTGTTGTCTGACCATGCTTAGCTTAGCAGTATTAATCTTTTTGCCTCCAAATGGACAGTTAGTGGCTTCATTCATGTTACAAATACTTATTGATCACCAAGGCACAAATGCTTATTGACCGCCTCATATACAAGGCAGACTGACAAGGCTATGGCTTCCCCAGTAGAATTTGGCACAAAGCTGGACATGTGGTAGTTGATACATATGCAGCTACTGGGTTCGTTGAAATTAACAACAAAAATATGAAACCCCAGCCAATAATAACTTACCTTCACTGCCACAGAAAATGGTTTAGTCTCTATTTAGTCTCAAATTTATCTCTATCCAGGATGCGGACAGAAGCTGGATTATACCAGTTATGTAAACCATGTATTACAAGACAGGATGAATATCTCTAATTTCATCACAATTACCAGGCATAGATGCAGTTCTGGAAATAAAATTAATAGTTATAAATTACAGTTCATAAATATGTAAGTCAATAAACATGCATTCATGTATTTGCTCAACAAACATTGACAGCACTTATCACGTGCACCAGGCATGTGCGGTGCCGCATATTAAGGAGCAGGACAGAAAGGTATCTTATATTCCATGGGGAAGACATTACTCCAACAGAAAATGTCAATGAGCTATCACAATCATCAATGCAGACATGTACAACTGACTATGAAGGAGTGGAAATCAGAGACACAACAGCTTCGTCAGAATTAAGGTGATATCCAAAGTGTGACCAGAAGTCTGGAGGGGAGCATGGGAGACATTCAGAGGCAAGAGGTAGTGCAGGCAAAGGCAGGAACCATTGTTTTCCGAGGTTGGAGTGTCTTACAAGTGGAGAAAGCAGTGGGAAGCAAAGAGAGTCTAGAGAAGGACCAGTAAAGTGGGCAGCCTGGTGGGCCATGTGTGGAGCTTGAACATAATCTATGAATGGCGAGAAGACCTTGACATGTTAAAGTGGGGATGTGGCATGATCTCTGCAAAGCAGCAGCAGAATATCTAGAGACACCAACACTGCAGGCTGGGAAGACCTGTGAAGAACAGACAAGTACTAAGGAAGTGGGTCCTCCTCTGTGCTTGGGGCAAAATCACAACATCATTGTCTTCTGAGAGTTTCTATTCCTTCCTGTGACCCTCCCAAAAAGAGAAAAGGAAAACAAATAATTTACACTTAGGTAGATAAAAACAGCCATAACCTAAAAACTTTTTAAAAATTACGTAATTACTTCCAGCTGGTGATTGCCAGGTATTTTAAGAGAAACCGTACTTTGGAGATTTCTGCTTTTCTCTTAAACTTACCAACGAACCTACCAACCAACCAACAAATATGAAAAAAAAAAAAAAAACAACAACACCAAATTTTACATTTCTTGAGATGTTATCGCTGCTTCTTCAGTTTAGTATTGCATATGTGCGTGTGTACGTGTGTGTGTGTGAGCGTGCGTGTGTGTTAATTTAGACATATGTTTTCTGGGAAAGAATCAGCCATGTGGAAAGCTTGTTTTGTTTTGTTTGTCTCTTTATAAGCCATACTAATGAACTTCAGGAACTTGTGACCAGGAGGTTGTACTTGGTTGGCTATATTTGGCTCAGTCCATTAGTGATGTACCCATCAGTTTTCAGTGAAGGAAAAAAAAAACAAAAAACAAAAAACAGAGACATTCTAAATACACCAAATAGAAAGGAATCTGATGTGGAAATTGGTTGTTTATAAATCTCAGCAAAGCCTGTGTGCTCAGAGGTCAGACAAACCCACTTCTGGCTTCCAGGAAATCTGGCCATTGCAGGAGCTTCAGGAAACCACTACAGATGAGCTCACTGCTCGTAGCACTTGGGCAGGTGATTTGCAGAATGCCTGGACTCTACCGACACGTCCCCTCTCTGCTCTCACCTGAAGTTCAGGGAGCACCCACCACCGTCAAAGGAGTAGTGATGTCTACTTCTCTTCCACCTTTTAAGCTGTACCTACCTCTCCGTAGTGAAACCTAAGCTAGAGATGGCAAGAGAGCCCATCAAATACAATTTCCAGGCTTCCAGCCCTTGCCACATGAAGGGCATGTGTAGAAAAAATGACAACGGTGTTCAGATGACAGTGGACAGGCTGGATGACATGCCTGTGCCATGCGAGGGTCGTCCACATTGATGTGGCTTTCATGGGCAAAGAGCAGCTCAAGGCTCAGAAAGTGAATAGATTCTAGTGAAGTTTGAACTCTTAATAAGCGTAAGGCTACAATAATCAATACTAATTACAGTAAAGTGGAGTTACTAATTTTAGAATTATTTCTGAATAGTGTTATCCAGCTTGAATATCTACAAGTTTCATTTTAATTTTTTAACTTGTGAATAAAAATACAAGTTGAATTGCTTCTGAAAAAAACTGCTATTAATCCTTCAGTGAAAAGGGACATTGAACAAAATGCCAATTATTTTGGAAATACATAAATATAATTGGAAATACATAAATATAAATATAAATATAATTCATAAGGAAGCTATCATAGAATATAGGTACTGTAGACAGAAGACTGCATTTTTCAAGGCTGATTTTGAGATTTTTTTTTTGGTTTCAAGATTTAGTTACTAGACATCTTCCATTTAGACCTGTTTTCTCCTTCCATTTTCTTTTTTAACCTGCAGGGTTAAATAGAATAGTAAAGACTTATTGAATATGAAATAGGTTTTCTAAAATTATCTTTTCTTATACAGATAATTAGAAAATATTAAGTTTGTTTTCTATTTAAACTTAATTTGAAATAAATTATACATAAACAGGATATTAGTATTTTTTTCTAGAAATTAGCTAATTATTTCTTCTCATATTAAAAATAGAAGACATGTTTATTTAGATTATAAAATCACTTATTAACAATATAAACTGTGGCTACTATCATAAAGATAACTTTTATAAATATGATTCTAATTATTTCCCTCAGCACAGAACACAAAAATAAATACCTTATTATAAAAAGGAAGTAATTATGTTAGAACTATAATGTTCCTGTTGCTATAATAATAATAATAATAATCAATCTTAACTGTCATGATGAAACTCAAGTAATGTTCTCTAAAATTTGTGTCCCATATAAATCCCACAATTAAAGTTCTTACTTTTGGGGCATCTGGGTGGCTTAGTCAGTTAAGTGTCCAACTCTTGGCCTCAGTTCAGGTCATGATCTTGGAGTTGTGTTGTGAGATCGAGCCCCATGGGGGGCTCTGTGCTCAGCACAGAGTCTGCTTGAGATTTTCTCTCCCTTTCCTTCTGCACCTCCCCACCCTTCATATGTGCTCTCTAAAATAAACTATTTAAAAATATATATATAGCGCTTACCTTTCAGCATCATTTAAATAATAGTCATAAAATCAAAAATGAATCAATTATATGTAAAATTCTAACTAAAATAATATCATTTAATGATTGTGTTATCTGTTTCATTAGACTGTTATAATATTAAAATGAAGTAATCGGGGGCGCCTGGGTGGCTCAGTGGGTTAAGGCCTCTGCCTTTGGCTTGCGTCATGATCCCAGAGTCCTGGGATTGAGCCCCACATCAGGCTCTCTGCTCAGTGGGGAGCCTCTTCCTCCTCTTTCTCTCTGCCTGCCTCTCTGCCTACTTGTGATCTCTGTCTGTCAAATAAATAAATAAAACCTTAAAAAATATGAAGTAATCAATGGATACTGTTATTATTCTTGCTACTAAAGAGGGATCATTGAATGCTTCTCAGAATGGGGCAAAAATTACAACATGTGTGCCATTGATGTAGTAAGAAAATAAGAATAAAATTAGAAAACAAAATATTGATATATTGTTTATTAACATTTCTGATCTCATTTCATTACACAGGGTTTATTGTACCTTATAATCAGAATCTTACGTACTTTGTTCATTGAATTAGTGGCTATAACGAAGCAGGAACTCTACTAAGAACTGGAAATACTTAGGAGGTGTTTTTCAATGAAGGCTGGGAGATAATTAATATGAATATGCTCTATTGGAGCTCCAGTCAAATAGTGGGGACAAGCATTAGTGAAATATTCAGACAAACAACTCTATTGCTGTTAATTGTGAAAATGGCGATGGTGGAGATATACAATGGTCTTTAAGAATAAATAATATAGTGGGGCACCTAGGTGGCTCAGTGGGTTAAGCCTCTGCCTTCAGCTCAGGTCATGATCTCAGGGTCATGATCTCCCGAGTCCTGCATGGGGCTCCCTGCTCAGTGGGGAGCCTGCTTCCCCTCCTCTCTCTCTGCCAGCCTCTCTGCCTACTTGGGATCTCTCTCTGTCAAATAAATAAATAAAATCTTAAAAAAAAAAAGGAATAAATAACATAGTGATGTGATTCAAGCTTATTTTATTTAAAATAAAATATGAAATATTTATCATTAAGAATTCTGCAGGCCAATAAAAAAAAAGATGGAAGGAAAGAAAAGGTGTTGTCAGCAGTGATGAAGAGAATGGATGAGTGAAGGAGAATTGTGGCACATCGGTGTAATGGGGAAAAATAATAATAATAATAATAATAATAATATGTTACCTGTTATTTGGGAACTCACATTAGTAACGTTACTACCTGTGAGAGACTATCAATGAATGTGAAACAAAACAAGCCCATATAACATTCAGGTTCGAATTATATTCATGGTTCACACACTCTGATGACAACAAATCAAAGCAAAAATTCATAAACCTGTGACGCTAATCCTGGGTTTATTAATTTTTTTTGTATTTATAAAATTTGTATACAGGTACTTGACATTACGTTGAGTGTTTCTCAAAGTGGAATCCCAGGACCATAGGAAAACAATCATCAGAGAAGCTTATTAAAATGCATTTTCCTGAACTTCTGGATGTCTTGTTCAGACAAACTAGATGAAAGTCTCTGAAGTGAGAGCCATGCATTTGCACTTTATTAAACTTCCCTGATTGTATTTATGCACGCTAAAATTTTGAGAATCACAAATGTAGATGCAGGGGTACACCTTTACTATTCCCATGTCCCTGCCAAGTTCAATAATTTCTGCTTTCTTTGCCACTTGCAGAAAGCTTGAATAAGCACTCTAGAATTCTCCATGACCTTTACTTTCTTCTTTCTATTGCAGGAAGTATACCTTAGCCTATTGGTAAAACTAAGGGAAGTCTGACATGCATTGCGTCCACTGACAAAAGGCAGAATCATGACATTAAAATGAAGTAGACATAGAAATAGCTTCTCATTTTCCTTTCTCTTGAATTATCATTATCTTAAGCAGAACAGTTTTTCTCCTCCTCTTCAGCTATTATGTGATAAACTCACCGAGGTGGAAATCTATCTCCATGGAAAAGTTCACAGTCTCAGGTGAAAGGGTATTTAAATTCATTTTGGAGGCAGAGATAGGAGGCAATGCCACATCTAATCTAGGTTCATCAGAAATTTGTGTATTACAGGTAAGAAAGCTGTTACTTTTATTTCATTTGTCACCTTGCAACTTGGTCAGAGGCCAAACTTCCAACATATTGAAAGTCAAGTAAACATCTCTATAACTTCTAGGGATTTTACCTTCAAAAAATGACAAATATATGATTCTTTTTTTAAAGTCTATGACTATACTTAATCAAGTTTATTTATCGAGTTAATACAAAGAACATAAGATCCTTAATATTAACCCTTAGCACAATTAAAGTATCAGGGACCCTTCCCCCACATGTATTACGATATGCCATGTCTTTAGCAATATTGAAAACGGAAGGGAGGAGATCATTAGTGCAATAATTCAAAATAATTTCCCATAAGTGAAAGCCATGGATTTCCAGACTAAAGTGCCCAGAGAGTGGCTAGCTTGGCTTAAAGGAGCTTGGCTTAAGATCCATGATTTTGAAACTTTAGATCACTGAGGGAAGGGGAGGATTCTGCAAGCTTCCGGAGGGCTGGGGAAAAACAACTCACATACAAAGGATGAAGAATCACAGTGCTTTTTGACCTTTCAACAACTCTGGGAGCTAGAAGGTAATGGAGGTAATGCCTTTAGATTTGCAACCTAAAACTCTATGTGTAGCCAAACTATCAATCAACTGTGAAGGTAAATTGAACAATGTAGGGTTTCGAATTTATTTATGTCCCATAAATGCTTTCTTGGTAAGCTTCTGAAGAATGTTTTCTACCAAATCAATGGGGCAAAATGATACATGGCAAGACTCTGAGTACAGAAAGCAGAAGTACTGATGTAGGTATAGAGAGGATAATGGCGAAGGGAAATGGGAGAATTTTCACAGTGGACCAGATGGGCAGGGGGATTAGCCTAGATAAAAGATCTCCAAGATGGATGTCTCCAAAAAAAGAAAAATTGAACTAGTAAGTCACCTCATATGATTGGCTTTCTGGAAAATAGTACTGAAAAATCTTGCTTGGTATAGAAAGAATTAGGAAGAGGTACCAGGAAATAAATTGAGCAGAGGAAAACAAAGCAATTGTTAAATTAAAAAATAGCATAATCACAATACATTACACATAATCACAATACATTACAACCCTCCTCTGTGGATAACATTTTCATGAGTGTAAGTTACAACACCAAATATCAACGTATTAAAATTTTCAGGGATGGGAGAGGAGAACAAGATAGGATGGTAAGTGAGAGAGTTAAATCATCACATTATAATGAGAAAACAATAATATCTAAAACTGATAAATGAGACATAAGTAGATCAAGTATTTAAAAATACAATGATGTGTAAGTGCCAGAATATGGAGTTCAAGTTTTCAAGTGGTTGATCCGAGGATGGATGAAGGATGAAGTAGGGAAAGTTCTTGCAGGTAACTCTGATATAGGTGTTTTGGTACCATTTACAGTATTTTTTTTTTTTAAAGATTTTATTTATTTATTTGTCAGAGAGAGAGCAAGCGAGAGTGAGCACAGGCAGACAGAGTGGCAGGCAGAGTCAGAGGGAGAAGCAGGCTCCCTGCCGAGCAAGGAGCCTGATGTGGGACTCGATCCCAGGACGCTGGGATCATGACCTGAGCTGAAGGCAGCTGCTTAACCAACTGAGCCACCCAGGCGTCCCCCATTTACAGTATTAAACTATGTTCTTTTGGAAAAAAAAGTTTTCATAAAAATAATTTTTGGTGTTTAACTAATATTGCAATAATGGAAATATAAAATATTTAACATTGATAATAATCTCATAATAAATGAGGGAGAAAGAAAGAAAGAGTGAATGAGGGTGTCAAGATTTGATGAGAATATGGGGAAAGGTTGGTGAGGATATGAAATGCTCGGGAAGACAATTTAACCAAGTAACTCAGGAATCCATGAGATGTACTTTTGTGAACTACAGAAACTTTGCTTTTCTCTCTTGACCTAGGAGAATAAATGGACAGCTATGCAAAAGTGAAGACAGCCATTGTTTCATTGTTTATGCCTGTAATGATAGCCTAAGAATTGACTACAGAAGATTGGTCAAATTAAGTCTTTGTTAAAATAATATCTTCTTCTTGAGGCTTTCTCACAGTAGTCCAGTTAAAATGGAAAATCTCATTCTCCTTAGCTAGTCTTTTGAAAATTTCTACATAGCACTTATCCGCATTGGACATACATGGCTCATTTGGCATGATTTACTCACTAGTTTACTGATGGCAGCCTCTTCCCACTAGATTGTAAGCTCCCGGAAGATAGGGACTTTAAAAAATTCCTAATTGCATGGGGCGCTTAGGTTGTTCAGTTGTTTAAGCTTCTGCCTTCGGCTCAGATCATGATCCCAGGGGCCTGGGATGAAGTCTTGAATCGAGCCCCACATCGTACTCCCTGCTCAGTGGGGAATCTGCTTCTTTCTCTTCCTCTACCCTTCCCTTGCTCATGCTTGCTCTCTCTCATACACTCTCTCTTTCAAATAAATAAAATCTTTAAGAAAATGCCTAACTGTATCAACAATACCTTATGATATTGTATTAATGTAGTATATGCTCAATGAATATTTTATTAAAATAATATAACAATAACATGTAGAAGTTATTTTATGATGTAGAATTAAGTTTATGGGTCTGGAGATATATTTGCTATGTATTAGAAAAGAATAGAGCGTGATATAGGGTATAATTTCACTTCAATAAGATTGTAAATATTTGTGTGCATAGAAAAGGAAGGAAATCAAATACATTATGTCGTTTTATGTATTTCTATTTTGCTTATCTTTATTTTCTGAACTTTTTCTAAGGACATGTATTATATATGCAATGAAAAATAAACACCAACTCATGTTTAATTCATAATATAACCATTATGAGTCCAGGTATTTTAGTAATGACAATGATATACTTTACTCTCTTCCCATAATGCCTTTATAAAGCAGATTCTAAGTTGATTTAGTGAGTGTAACACCTTGACTACTGTTCACACATCTCACCCTTCTAGAGACTGGAAGCAATTGCTCTGGTAGCAATATTATTGGCTTACAACAACTTCACAATTTACAAACTGACTACCAACTACTAGGGGCGAGGTTTATAAAACATAAATGAAGGTCAATAGTCATCTTCTGGGCAACAGAGGAAGAAGAGCAGTTTTCTGACTAAACCCTTCTCTACCATCTCATAACTGGCTCCCGCTGCACTGGGTCTTCGTGATCCATGAATTCAAGCATCTAAGATACTCAAAATTCTTCTGAGAAAGACAGCCCTGAGTGTGATTTAAGATTTAGGATCTAAGTCCCTGGTTTAGAATTCTAGCTCTGCTGCTTACTAGCCATGTGTTGACTTGGGCCAATTTGTATGAATTCACTGAGACTCAGTCTTTCATGACTATGAAGCCAACTGGATTACTACTCTTCAGAGTTCTTATTAGTTATCACATAACTTAAAACATAAATTATTACCAAAAGTACTTAGCAAATCTCTTTCTCTATGCATTGACTAATTATTCTAATTATATTTGCCCATATATATGAATATATATTTATATTAGCATTTGCTGATACGTATTATGGATGTGTATTTTAAATATACATGTGTAATTTTAATATAAATAACATTTACTATTTCTAACCACATTGGATATTAAAGGTTAACCAGGGAGTTCCTATCCTGATTTGGGCAATGTGCAATGATCTAGGATGGATAAGAATGTCTTATGAGGACAGGAGAACAAATATTAATGTCTAACAAAACCAAAAAAAGTTTTTTTGAAGCAAGAAGAATTATTCACAAAAAAAAAATAAAATAAATAAGAGCACTAAGATGGTTGAGGGAGAAAGGGCAGGTACCAAGTAGTCCAAAAGGCCAGAGGGAGAATGTCTTGGAATTTGTTTCAGGAAGTTGAAAATGGCAAAAAGAAAGAATTTAAAGGAAGGACAGTGTCAGAGATCATAAACAAAATTTTAAAGTTATTTTGATTTCTATTTTATTGAAAAACCAAAAATTGGAGATACTTTTTTTTCTGGGACTATTTCTCTGAATTGCCACCACAAACAGGCTGAGTTATGTGGGTTACACAGACCTTCAGGCAGAGATTACATTTCTGGTAATGAAGTACCAAGCTGAGAATCTCCTCCTTCTGAGACATGTGTCCTGCTTCTAACCCAACAAATCAATAGAAACAGCTGGCAGCAGGGACAGTATGTTTCTTCACAGTATGAGGTTCCGGATGTTTGTTTTTGAGCCTGCTTTCAGACTTCCACGTTCTCTGTGTTTTTGGATGGTTACTTTTTCCCCCCATCCCCATGGCCTCAGTTTCAAAGAGTCATTGAAAGAAGGATTGGGAATGTCAACCAGAACAGTTGTGCTCACTAAGCATTCCACATAGCAGGCTGACATGAAATTACCATTTTGTAATATGGATCTGGGCAAGCATTATGCCTGCAGCTTTCTAACTCGTTGATACTGCTTTTTATTTTGAAAAAATCACTTAGTTGCGCTTTTTTTCCCCTGATTTCTCACCAGAAAATGATTTCTTTTATCTTGAATAGCGATCATTATGGCTTCTGTTCTGTTTCCTCTGACATCACCTATAACATTTCTTAATGTCATCATACTAACTAAATTACATATTTTGAGGGATGCCTGGGTGGCTCAGTTGGTTTAGCACTGCCTTGGGCTCAGGTCATGATCCCAGGGTCCTGGGATCAAGCCCTTCATTGGGCTCATTGCTCGAAGGGAACTTACTTCTCTCTTTGCCGCCCATGTTCCCTGCTTGCCCTCTCTCTCTCTCTCTCTCTCAATCTCTCTAGCAAATAAATACATAAATAAATAAATAACATATTTTGGGGAGGATTGAGGCCCAGCTATGATCAATATTCTATTCACTGTTCTGAAACCAAAGATAGAGATTCTTTGAGGCAATCTGCAACTGGAGAATTATAAATATTACTGGGGTTTCCTGAAAGGAGCATGGCAATTAGAATCAAAGTACTGAAGTTATAGGAAAGTTGTTTAGACTCTCTAAGCCAGTTGATTTAGTTACAATTGGAGTAAGGAGAAAGCCATAGTTAATTTTCAGGAAGGTTGTGAAGGGGATTCAATGAAAAATGTGTTCTGTGGTGTCCATTATAGTGGCAGAGTCTGTTGTCACTCTACCTACATCTGCTTGGCACTCAACATAGCTATGTAGATTGACTCTATGACTTTCGACTACAAACACCTACAACTCTGCGTGGAAGATTCCTATGACCATCAGAGTCTTAGGAGAGGTTCTCAGTAAATAGGTAGAAAGAGTGATCCTACTTAGCTCTATACTTGGCCACCCCAGTGCGAACACAATGGATCCATGAATGGAAAAACCATGGTGGAAGGGACCAAGACTATGCATGAGCCAACTGCATGGGCTACCTCTCACCAGACTGACTTAGCTACCACTACTATTAAATGTGTGACCTGTCAGTAGCAGCACAGACTGTCATGAAGTCTTGGTAAAGTACCATTCCTTGAGGAGTCAAGCCAGCCCTTGGGGGGCAAGTCACTTTTATTGAAATTCTCCACTTAATTGGGGAGGACAGCAGCAGCAATTCATATATAGTGAGACTTATCATTTTCCATGTATGAGTTTACCACCACTATTCACAGTCTCTCAGCCAGCATTACTATGTGAGTGTTCACAGAGTGCTCAATTTACCATTACAGGGATCCCATGTAACATTGCCTTGAACAAGGGGCCAACTTTAGAATGGAGGATGTGCGAGACAGTGTCCAACCACAGAATCTACTGGTGTTTTGAGTACAGGCATCATCCAGAAGCAACTGGCATGATAGAAAGTCAAATGGCTTCTTAAAGGTGCAACTATAAGGACCAGATGGTGAAGAATGACACTGTAACTGGGACACTGTTTTTCAATATATGCTATATATTTGAACGAGTAACAGTGCCATAGTCCTAATAGCTAGAATAGTTGGATCTAATACCAAGGACTGGAAATATAAGTGGCCCCTTTGAATTAATATGGGTTCCTCCAGATATTGAAACTGAGAAAGGACCCAAAGTAAGTAATTTACTGGAGAGGCAAAGCGCTCACTAGTAAGCAATGTAAGAAAGTGAGATAGAGAAGGAAGGGAGCCCAAACAATACTGCTCTATTATAGGCTGAACTTTGGGCTTACATCTTGTAGAGCTACCATCAGGAAGCAAGAGACCTTGAATTTCCACAGATTGTTCCAGTCAGTAACTTATTGACAATAGCTCATGGGGGCTTTAATTAACACTCTGGCATTCAGGGAAAGAAACAAAGATGCTGACAACTGTAAGTTAGGCTAAGTATTCAGGGTGACTATAGGTCAGACATAAATTGCATCATCATACCTCACTCCCAGTTGTCCACTTAGGCAATTTATGGTTCCTATTTGTTCACCTTTAGGACCTGCCAAATTAAAGATTCTGGTTTCTGGTAAGGGAAACTTCTATCAGATGATACAATAAGTTTTCCACTTAACCTAATGCAATGGCCATCTTGTCACTCACCGTTCTTTTTGCCAAGAGATCTTGAGTTTAAAAGGGAGTTATTATACTGGCAGTGACAACTGATCCTGTTTTTCAGAAGTGGGATAGCCTCTAAATAGTAGTGGTAGGGAAAAGTATGTCTAGAAGTCAGGAATGTCACTAGGGTAGCTCGTGGTGCTCCCACGCCTGGTACTAACCATGAATGAACAAAGTCAGAGCAATGACCACTTGACAAGGACAACCAGGTGCTCAGATCCCTCAGTGATTTTCCCATGAGGTAAGGAACGTAGAGCAGCCAAAGTGATGCCTGAGGTCGACTGGGATCTAGAATGGCTGGTAGACGAGTCAAGAAATACGATTATGACCTTGGCCCCAGCTGAGGGAGTCAGGAGTGTCCTTGGTTATATATTGGTTTTGTTGTTGCTTGCTGTTGTTGTTTTATAGGTAGATGACAGAGAGAGAGAGAGAGATAGGAAACTATGGTGTAAATACTAAACTATGTGCTATAGATCTGTATGGATACAGGTTACAAAAGGAAAATGTTAATGTGGTTGGAATAATCCAAGTTTTATATTAGTAATATAGGAGAAAAGATTCAGATAAAACTTTAAATAGAACCATTAACATATTAGCTGTTATGCTCATTGGGTAGTATCAAAACTTTACATATGCATATTTAACAAATATAATTATGCATGATCTGCTACCTGAAAAAGGGGAAGAGATTTCCACTGGGTGTGTATGTAAAGAGATCATTCTAAGCTAGAAAAAAACCAAAAATCATATTTTTCTCTTCTACTACTACCTTACTGTTAATAATCTTCATGGTTATAAAATATCTTAACTTCAAATTTTCGCCTCTGAAATTATTATAGAATTCTTAATAATCAAGCTTAATATGTGTTGTTGACCTTTTCATAATAGATCAGTGTTTAAGACTTATTCTTTATGAAATAGGTCACTTTAAAAGATTTTGCAGCTTTAAAGTCTTCCTTCTTATGAATTCTTCATACCTGATTTACTTGCTAATTTCCTCCCTCCATAGGGAACCAATATTCATTTATATAGAACTTGACACAGCCATCTGGCAAAATAACTAAATCAAGAATCACCTCTGGAAATACTTTTGACAAGAATTATTTCCTAGAATGTTGTTGTAAGGTTATTCAATTATCCCCCATACGTTTGGTATATGGCATTGTGATACTAAATTCCAAAACATTGGTGACACACTCTCTCTCACCTTCTGTCTAATGTAAGATAAAGAACAGCTTAAAAAAATTTTACATTAAGGTTTTAATGTCCAATTTATAATTTCACATATTTAAGGATGAAAAAGTAAAGGGCAAGTAAATGAGAGTCATAAAACTTAGTTTGGTTACCTCATTTTGGGTTTGTGATATATTTTTCCTTGGGTTTTTTTTAAAGGTGCCTCATAATTTTTGAAAACAGGTGTGACATAAATTATACATATCTTAATATTTAATATGTATATGATTTTATGATAGAGAGATTTCAATAAATCAGATGTCAGCCAGCTAGCATGTGCTGAGGATACACTGGGTATGGAATCCCTTATTATGGGATGTGCCAGGTGGAAGAGAAGAGATTAATTCCTTCCAGAAACTAGACATGCAAAGACAAAATCTACTATCTTTGCCTTCAAGGAGCACAGGGTCAAGTAAAAACGGTAGATAACTAAATAATACCCATAAGAAAAACTGTAAAAGGAAATATGTACAAATGGCTATGTTGATCTGGAGTACAGTTATGGCTCCCTCTGAATGGGCGAGGGAAGATAGTTTGAGAAGAGATGAAATTTGTAGTGAGTCTTCTAGGACTACAAATTGGCCAGAAAAGATATGGAAGAATGGTATTCAACGTTGAGGACTTGCAGGGCAAAGACGAATTTGCAAGCTAGAAGGCATACTTCAATTATGCGACGTCCTCTGATAGGACTAGAATATGGGTGCCTGTGAGGGGATTAGTGGAAATGAGTTTGAGCAGGCAGGCAGTAGTGTGATTTCTTTGGAAGATTTTTTCCTTATCTTTAAAAAAAATTATGTGGTATTTTGATTCTTTTATCTAAAATTACCATTTTGTTTTCAAATAAAACTGGTTTTCCATACAAATAGTTGATTCAAATAGGAGATCCCAGAGGACTAACCAAGATCCTTTTACTGTTTCAGTCATATACATCATAGTTCCATATGCTTCTGAGAATCTGAGAAGCAGAAAAATATGATAGGGGCACTTGGGTGGCTCAGTGGGTTAAAGCCTCTGCCTTCGGCTCAGGTCATGATCTCGGGGTCCTGGGATCAAGCCCAGCATCGGGCTCTCTGGTCAGCGGGGAGCCTGCTTCCTCCTCTCTCTCTGCCTGCCTCTCTGCCTACTTGTGATCTCTGTCTGTCAAATAAATAAATAAAATCTTTTTTAAAAAGTTCATAAAAAAAGAAAAATATGATAACAGTTTCAAAATAAATGAGAACACCTAAGAGTTATTTGAGTTACACAAATAAAGTATGTTATAATTATTGGTTAGTACTAGAAAATTTACTACTGAGTCTTTCCGGCTACATCTACAGACATCGGAGAATTCCTTTTAGCTGAATATCATGTAAACTCAGCTTCAGTTCTTGGGCATTGCTTCAGTAACTCCGAATTCATTTCAGCCATGTACTTACATCACTGAAGGGTATTTATATTCTAATGGAAAAATGTATATATTATGCCAAAAGAATAAAATTTCTGAAATAATGTTGGTCACAATGTAATGCAATTCATATTCTTTCCATTGTCTAAATACTAAAGTATACTGCTAACAGAGAAAGAATAAAAGTACATTCTGTCTTCAGAATAAAGTCAGGAGCTGAACAATTTTTGTTGTTGCTGTTGAGCAATGAATAATAGGTCTTTGAGAACATTTATTTTACTGAAAAAAATAGAAAAGTTTAGTCAAATCCATGTTCAATGAAAAACTAAAATGTTTGTGAAAAGGCATTAGGCTAGGAATTCAGATATCTACCTGTTTTCTTCCATAAGCTAGTATCATACAATTGGATTTTGAGACTGAAATAATCACTCTTTCATATTTCCACAGCTAGTTCAAAGTCTTGACCTTATGGTACTTTATATCTCTTAAAACAGTAAAAAAAAACATATTTTCAAAGTTTATTTTCAAGCAAAGATGAACATTCTTGATATAAATTTGGGGAATTGATTATATATATAAGACATCTAGATCTTCAGAAGAAATTTTATATTTAAATATTTCCCTTATTTTTCTTATAGGAAAAAATATACTAAACAATAATTATATTAAGATTTTTAAAGTGACATTAAAGATAGTTTCTGACTTCTGTATGTGAGAATAAAAATGCATTGTTGTATTAACTTCCAGAAGTATTAGTGCCCGAATGGCCATTCTTAGAAGAATTAAAAACCGAAAGAGAACCAGAAGATGCTCTCTGAGGGACTCTGATTCTCCTGAGTTCACTTTCAAATCCAGATGATTGATGGAATCCACCAGAAAGACTGTCCAACAAAGAGATGTCAGGACAACAATATTATGTCAGAAAAAATTTTTATGACAACATAAAATTTAGAGTTATGTCATAAAATGTGAATTATAAATTGGTGTTATGGATGACTACAATAATTAAGTAGTTGTTTTCTTTGTCATACTGACACTTATTAATCTTTTGATTTTCAGCTTATTCGATTAAACTTAAATCAGTATTATCAAACTTGTATCTGGTTCAGATGTCTATTTCCAATGTACATGGAGGAGAAATTAGTGATTTAATACATTCGCTTACATTTTGTACTACTTACCAAAAAAATGCAGTGTTCGTATTGATCTTTATGGTGCAAGCTGTGATGATCCATGTAGCATAATATCACCCGTGAAAATGCAGGGCCTAGAATTTATACTCTTCAAGGAAAATAAGCTGGCTTTTATATTCTTTACTCGGTACTAAAAAACTGGAGCTGGGCAGGGAAACTGAGCCCAATTCTCATTTTGTAGCTAAGCACATCAGTGTGAATCTTTCTAGAGTCACTCTATTAGTCAAAGCAAACTTCCCTATGGCCTTGCTGTTGGCCAGGGGCTGTGCTCAGCATAATACAAAGCCAAATTAGACAAGGGGCTTACTCTGTAATCAAAGCTTACTTCAACTCATCAACCCTCAGTTTCCTAACCTGTCATATGAGCCATTTTTTTAACCGCTTCCCTAGTAATTAGGGTTGTTAGCAATCTTCACAATATTAAAGATGGTTAAATTGGATGTATCCACCTATGGGAGCAGACGTTCATATACACATGAATATACACACACTCAACATAACTTCTTCCTCCCAATTTTTGAATTCTACAAAATGATTTTATCTGTGCCCTTAGTTAAATAATATTTTCCACATGTGATTGAAAAGCAAAAAATTGATTTATTCATAGTAACACAGAATGTAACTATAATATACAATGTAACTAAAAATATATAATGTAGCTATACACAGAATGTAACTATAAATTCAGATGAGGTAGATTCACAGGGTTGGGTAGTCACCATGGCTATTTCTTGCTTAGAGGTAGATAAACGTGTTTGATATCTGAAATCAGGAATGTGCAGTTTTTTTGTTTGTTTGTTTTTTCCTGAGGAGCACCTGCTACTGCATTGAAACTGGGCCCTACCTCCTCTGATAAAAAAGGCAGATGCCTAATTCCTTGTCAATTCATAATACCCAGGTTTGTTCAATATAGACCTAGTTGTCAGTGGGACTTTAGTAGTGGATTTATGGTTAAAAGTGTATGGCAAACTTTGGGCAGAGATGGGTAGGGAGTGGGTGGTTGGGTTATGGACATTGGGGAGGGTATGTGCTTTGGTGAGTGCTGTGAAGTGTGTAAACCTGGCGATTCACAGACCTGTGCCCCTGGGGCTAATAATACATTATATGTTAATAATTTTTTTTTAAAAAGTGTATGGCAAACTGAAAAGAAACAGAGTAAATCATTATGGCCTTGTGAAAAAAATAATTTATACTTACGGATAAGAAGAAGACTACCAGTGTACGGGGCACATTGATAGACAGCTCTTTGAGTTATCCTGTTGACTACTAATAGTTCGTCAGTCTTCCAACTGTAACCCGAATAAAAGAATGAATGCATGGGCACTTATGAGGACAGAATTTTGAAACTTTCACTTCTGAGATATTTCCTGTAGCCCAGGTCATCCTCAATAGCCAACAAAATAGATCCATATGTATATCATGGTTTCTTTTTTTCCTTTTTTCTCACAATAGTAATATAAAACTTTATCTAATGCACAGCATGGTTACTATAGTTAATAATACTGTATTGTGTACTTCAAATTTGCTAAAAGAGATCTTGCTGTACATGCCAAAAATTGGTAACCATGTGAGGGGAATGGATGTGTTAATCAGCTTGACTGCGTTCTTCATTTCAAATGTGTATGTTTATATATATCAAATCACACTTTGCATACCTCATATACAGTTTTACTTGTAAATTATACTTCCATAAAACTGAAAAAATAAAAATAAAACTAATAGAAGAAAGCACCTATATAATATAATGTAAGCACTTACAGGAATGTCTGGTATTATATGTAACCCAGAGGATGATCGTTCTCCCCACTCTTACTCCCCACTAGGACTCCAATTTTCTCTTTTCAGAATACTTTGGAGACTACTGTTTCTAAAAACGTTATCATTTTTGCCAATTTCCATGCTTGTCATCTTATTTTTTTGTGAGTGATAATCTACCACTGGGTGTGGTGACCCCACGAGTTATTTTCCAAATATCATACAAAATATAACTATCTCAAATCTATCATTATAATCTGACCCTATCCTGAGCATTGGATCCAGACTTTCAACTTCAACATGCCACAATGATGAGCCTCTTCAAATTGTGTCCAGAAATGAACACGATATCTTTACTGTTGTTTTAACTCACGTAATGACATAAGTTTGGTCTAAGTGACCCATAACAGTATTTACAGGAACACTTCAACATCTATACATTTAATCCTGAAATATTAGACTCTCTAATTTAGAATTGTTCCTGGTCTACATATCATCTTTCCTAATTTTTCTTAAGTTATTTGCCTGAAATATAATTTAGATCATATATTACAACTAAGTTCTACTATCCTGGAATACTGGGTTAGGTTCCTCAATATATCCACATACATGGTTAAAAATTGGTCAGTACTATCTCCACAAATTAATCTTTCTATTTTCTTTAGAAATTTTTAGTGTTAAAGAAAAAGTCAAATCTTGATGCTTCAGATTCTATCCCAAAAGAAAGAAAGAAAAAGAATTTAAAATTAACATTTTGGATCTCTTTCTTTGACTACTGAGTATGAAATGACCCATTAATAAAACCACAAATGATTTCATCAGAATAAGTAAAAAAGGAATTGAAAGAGTAAGTATTAAAGGAAGATTTCCTCTACTCTCAGAAAATCATCTTTTGTATATCTTTCTGGGGAAAGTCAAACTCATTATAAAATTATCCCATAGGAATGGTTTGTTATTACTAGACTTTGAAGATACTGTCCCAGATGAGTCAATGAATGAATATCTTCTAATTTCAATTTTGAATAGACTTCACACTCATAACATACTCAGCACTTTTAAAAACGCTCTATTTATGAAAAATGTATTTATAGGCAATGTAAGAGAATTCATCTTCTCTTTATTTTAATTAAGGAAGCCAAGTAGAGATTAATTAAATCTGATTTGCATGACATGTTACTTGCTACATCTTGAACAAGGCACATAAACAAAATGTGGTCTTGAAAAAGGACCAAATTGCCACTTTCTTAAAGTTAAGAGACTGAAGTGTGGTAGTAGTCAAGCCTTTTACCACTTTAATGACAAAACTGATCTTATCCTTTTAAGACAATTCATGAGAGTTTGGAACTGATGTCACATTTGGTCTGGTCAGTGCTTCTGTTCACTCTTCCATAAGAAAACATCTGCTACTGCCAATGGCCAGTTTCAGATATTTCTTGCCCATTTCTCTTTCCTAACAGGCCATTAGCCACTTCAGAAATGGTTCTTTCTTCTCTCCAGAAATAGCCTCTCCTCCCATTACCAGGTTAATATGTGGGAGAGTTCCTCTAGAAATACCTAGTATTGTGGATGGAAATAGACCAGCACTCAAGGACTAATGGAAAATCTAATAGGAATCCTCCTTCCCTGGAGGAATCTAGTATTATGGTAATACAGTATAATGAAATAAGCTTGTTTTCTTAGATATGTAATATGTTACCTGATCTGAGGATGGGACCAAACATATTGAGTGAAAACCTAGTGGCAAAATCTCTATTGTCCACCAGTTGTCTCAAGGGCATACTCCAAACCTTAGAAATGCACACTAAGAAAATAACCTTATTGGAAGGGCAGCAAGACTCCTTGTTTGTAGCCTCATGCTTTGAGGGAGCTTTCAGCACATCCTGAACATCAACTTCACTGTTAAGCCTGGTCGGCCAGGAAGTGATGACACATCTGAACACTTTGGGGCCAAGAAAGACTTTTCTTTCCCCCTCCTAATGGTCATTAGTGTTTCATTCCTGACCTATTTCCAGTCCCACACTCTCTCTGCCCTAAGAGAGTGAAATCCCCAACCTAACTGATGAGTGCCAGAAGCTGCTCTGCCTGTATAACTCAGCCCTCTTGTATTTTCTTTCCCTGGGAGTGAGCTAGCAAGGAGCACACACTCTCTTGCTCCTCCAGAGTAAATCAATCTATCTAATTTAGGACTTTACCTTGGGGAAACTCACTTGCTCAAATATATAAATAACATTCTCCTATGCAAACTTTATCAATCAAAAAGAAAATATTTTCCACCATTTGTCTTATTTCTCAGTTGGTTCAGAACTGTGTCAAGTAAGATAAACACTATATTTTGGAGGTTCTCAAATTCAAGTTTCTTAATACCTTAAAAATTCTCCCTAGTACTAACCATAAAACATACACTAGGCATTAAACGAGCTAATGCATGTGAAGTGCTTTGTACAGGCATACATGTTTTTTTTTTTTTTATTTCCAGCATAACAGTATTCATTATTTTTGCACCACACCCCGTGCTCCATGCAATCCGTGCCCTCTATAATACCCACCACCTGGTACCCCAACCTCCCACCCCCCGTCCCTTCAAAACCCTCAGATTGTTTTTCAGAGTCCATAGTCTCTCATGGTTCACCTCCCCTTCCAATTTCCCCCAACTCCCATACATGTTTTGTTGGGTTTCACAGATAGTGCGTATTTTATAAATTAAAGTTTTGTGGCAACCTCAGGGCACCTGGGTGGCTCAGTGGGTTAAAGTCTCTGCCTTCGGCTTAAGTCATGATCCCAGGGTCCTGGGATTGAGCCCCATATCAGGCTCTCTGCTCAGCGGGGAACCTGCTTCTTCCCCCTACCCTCCATCTGCCTCTCTGCCTACTACTGATCTCTGTCTGTCAAATAAATAAATAAAATATTAAAAAAAAAAAGTTTTGTGGCAGCCTTGCATCAAGCAAGTCTATCAATGCCATTCTACCAACAGCTTTTGCTCACATAGTAACTATGTCACATGTTGGTAATTCTTAAAATATTTTGAACTTTTTCACTAGGATGATATTTGCTATGGTGATCTGTGATCAGTGATTATGACTTGCTGAAAATTCAGATGATGGTTAGCCTATCATGTAGGCAATAGAAGAAATGAGGAAACAATCTAAGAAATCTATTGTCAAAAACTATCAACTATTTTCTTTGAGTAGATTTTCACAGAGAGCCCACAGTTTTAAGACACTATGACTTTGCAACTTTCATGAACTTGTTGCTGAACACTGAAAGCTGCTAATGATTTTGAAGGTGGAATTATCTACTATTGTTATTAACTTTCTCAGCAACCTTTAACAAATAATGTTGCAGAGTCTATATAGAATGGAAATGATTGACAGTTCTCCTTATGAATAATGATCTCCTACTGGAACACTGGATTTGGAAATAGCTGATAGTAGTATCTTCCTAGACTGAATGTCTTAATATACTTTTTTGAACACTTCCAAATGCTTCTCAAACCAAGGCATGGCACAGCCAAAGCCTGTGTCCTAAGTGGGGTCATGAAGCATCTCTTTCTGCCATTCACTAGGATAATCCTCCCTTTGTTCAGCCTAGTAGAAACCAGTTATAAAAGTTATAAAACTGCTCCTGAGAGCAATCACACCAGGACTATAAATTTGTTTTCCATAATGAAAAAAGTCTTCTTTCTGAATGAGTCACAACATTTAAAGATCCTCCCGCTATGAAATACAATAAATCTTTTTATGTTTGGAATGCAGAAGGTCACAGGCTTTCACATTCAAAATCTCCTCAAAGAAGAGGGTGATGAGCTATAAGCCTGGCTTATTATTCTCACCATTTTCTGTAGGCACAGAGTGGAAATCTGTGCTCCCCAGTGCCAATTCCAGGGGTCCTCTTCTGACACAGTGGTGCTTTGGTGAAATCAGAATTCTGAAAATGCTTGCTTCTAGCTTCATCTCTGTGCTCTGCCACCACATGCAGATTGTACATATAATTCTGGAATGGCTTTTGGAAAAGCTCTGACAAGGCTTCTAGCTACATGTGTAAACCAGACAATCATATTGTACCTCTGCTTCCCAAACAGACCCAGTTTTTACCCATTCCTATCCATCAACTAGACTGCTTTTTTGTTTCGTTTTGTTTTAGAACTTAAAACACAAGACTGTTTCGTTCCTTGTTCATAAATCATTTGTTTGTTGGAAGGGCTCATTTGTTACAAACCAGAGCTACAATGTAAATTGTGTCTAGATTTAAGAAAGCTAATTAGTTGGTCCAGAGCCCTGGATAATACAAATTGAGAGAACATGAACTATTAATGGGAAGACCTTAACACAAAGAAGAGGAAAACTGATTCCATCCTTGGAAAGGAATCAATGTGGACCTCTGAATTCTTCCCAGAAGTGTGTATCAATGTTAAAATTCTGGGGTTTTGTTTGTTTGTTTGTTTGTTGTTGTTTTTGTTTTGTTTTGTTTTATGAAAAATGCCAAAGAGTGAGCCTTAATTAACTTACAGAATAAATTAGATGAACATTTTATATTTATATTTTTTTAAGTTTTTTTTTAAGTTTTACAGTGGGCCACTTTATGCTACAAAATGGTGTCATTCTATAGAAATCTCTTTCAGTTGTCTTCAAATTTGAAAGCTGGACATCTATCTAGCTGATATTTATACTGTCTGTATTGTCTGCTCAATCTTATTGTAGGTTCTCTGCTCAATCTTTTGCCTCATGGCTTTTCTTACCTTCCACAAGTTTCTTATATTTCTAGTTGTTTTGAATACCCTATAACCCACCCCATAATCCACCAAAAAACCAGTGGAATGTGTACTAATGCATTTTAAAATACAAGTAACTCTTAGAAGGGAAAGTGTATTCTTCCAACGAAACTTGCACAGTTCCATCACATCATTCTGTCTATCTGGTGATCTTAACCTCAGCTACCTAAGCCAACGAATGACAAGCATCGTGAAGAGTTTTTCTGACCTCTCCCAAGGTCATGCTGTCATTTTCCAAATGTGAAGAAGGAGGAGGAGGAGGAGGAGGGGGAGGAGGAGGAGAAGGAGAAGAAGATGACGACAATGACAGAGGTTATAGCCATAAATTTTTAGTCGTGGAGCCACATGCTCTCCAGAATTTTGCTAAAATGAAGTAAAAAAGCTATTAAAATTAGGCCAAGGCAATATTACTTCAGTATTCTGTCTTTCAAGTAACCAGCTGTGGTCTTCCCTGATTTATAGAATATGAATAAAGATAACACAGCACATACAGCATGAGTTATTTGTACAATTAAATTTTGTAACGGCCACGGGAAGAGTTGGCACAAACCTGCTATTCGGCATTCATTACATGATGTTACTAAAGTCCTCCTTCATATATTTAATATTCATCTTGACAGAGCTCTCCTTTCCATTTGTTCGACTGCATTTTACGTTGGATCTGAAAGCTAAGTAAGCGGTTTGGTTTAACATCCTAGAGAAAGCCTCTCAGCTCTGCTGGTTCTGAGCAGTACATTACTCTTCCGTTCTCTTAGGATCAAGTTTATTAATAAAGAGGAATGCATTCATTAATTTTCTTATTCAACAGACTCTTAGTGGGCACTTCATATGGTCCGAGCCCTGGGATAGCGGCAGAATGTGAAGATACTTAAAACCTTTTTTTCCATAATGTCAAAGTACTTATGATTTTAATTCTGATTCATATGTTCTAATGATTTTAATCAGTATTATTTGGCTTAAAGTGCACTTCCCCTGAAAAGTGTGAATAGTGGAATGTGACTGTCTAGAGCTGCGATGGAAGGTATATATAGCCTGTATAATATGAGTGGTGCCACAATAAGTTTGAAGTCCCTCAGAGGAAAAATGAGTTCTATTAAGGAAAACATTTGTGTAGAGGATGGTACTTATGATCCACAATTTCTATTTCTCATGAAGATAATGGGGTGGCGTGTGCAGTCAAAACCCAAAAATTTGCATGTGAAAGAAGATCAAGTCATTCAAATCACATTATTTCAAGTTTTATAATAGACTTCACACTACTTGGAACTGATAAAATGATTGAATTATTTGTGCCTAAAAACATAGATATTACCGTTTTGATGAGCATACATATGGCTATTCAAATTTGTTTTTATAGATACCCAGCTGGCTTTATGCTACTGGAGCAAAAAACACTAAATGTGTTCAAGTCGGTTATTTTTAACATACAGTGTCAGTTATGCTACTTGGTTATACAGACAATTAGAAAGCTTCCAAGCTTAAAAATAAATTTAGTGCAGTCATCCATGAATACTCAAAACTCTATTTAACACATGATGCTATTCATCAAGAAAAATCCACTCAGAAAAGTTCTGGTCAATAAGTGCCAATTTTGCCGATAAATATGCGAGTTCTTGTACTCTCTATTCCTACTCTGATACTTTCAGCCCAGAAGAGTTTTTGAATGGGCTAGAGATCAACCTCTTCTTTTCTGCAGCCGTCACCTCACATCACAGATTTTGTCTATTTATTTATTTGAAAAATGTTTAACAAAGTTTCTTATTTTAATCCCAGTATAGTTAATGTATATTGTTGTACTATTTTCAGCTGTACAATATAGTGATTCAGAAACTCTAATACAGTGCTCACCATGATTAATATCTTCTTAATCCCCTTCACCTATCTTACCCTTCCCCACACCTACCCTCTGATATGCTTTATTTTATTTGTTTTTTAAGATTTTATTTATTTATTTGTTGGGAGGAGTGCACACACTGGAGCAGTGGGGAGAGTCTAAGGGAGAAGGAGAAGCAGACTCCCAGCTGAACAGGGAGTCTGAAGCAGGGCTGATGCTAGAACCCCCAAATCATGACCTGAGCCAAAGACAGATGCTTACCCAACTGAGACACCCAGGTGTTCTTGATATGCTTTATTTTAAATGAGTACTCTCAGTTAAAGTTGTTTTTCTTTTCAACAAGAACAGTTTTTATATGAAGCATACTTCAGAATACATATATAAAACATTCCCTCCAAGAAAAATAGAATACAAATTTTCTTCAAATACATTTAGAGGAATCCCTTGGTTAAATCACATAAAAAGAGATATAATAGTACAAATTTAAAAAGACTGAAATCATACCATGTATGTTTTCCAACCACAATGGTACAAAACTAAAGATCAAAATAAAACAAAGCTGGAATATCTACAATGTAAATATTACATACTTAATATGTAAATATTAAACAACACACTACTGTACAAAAAATGGGCCATAAAAGAAAACAAATATCAAATCAAATATGTCTCAAGACAAAAGAAAAAGAAAACACGATATTCCAAAACCTATAGGATGCAGCAAAAGCAGATATTAGAGTGAAGTTTATGCTATAAATTATTGTATTAAGGAAAAAAGTTCAAATGAACAACTTAACATTACACCACAAGGAACTAAAAAAAAAAGAAGAAATCTAGCTGAAATTTAGTACAGGATGTAAATAAAAGGAAAAATCAGAAATAAATAAAATAGAGATCAAAACAAACAATAACATGGCATTGAAATTAATGACCAGTTTTTCAAAAAAAAAATGAAGAAAATTTACAATGCTTTACTTACACTAACTAAGAAAAAAAAGAGAGAAGTCTCAAAAACTAAAATGAGAATTGGAAAACAATACAACACATAGTGTGATAACAGATTACTATTAACAACTATATGCTAATAAGTCAGTAACGTAGGGGGGAAATAATTCCTAAAAATGCACAAGTTACTAAGATTGAATCATGAATCTTGAAACCAAGAAATAGAAAATCTTCTTAGACTAATAACAAGAGTGAAAGTTGAATTGGAAATTAAGTATCTCCCAGCATAGGAAAGCCCAAGATCACATGATTTCATTGATGAATTCTAACAAACATTAAAAAATAATAATGAGTGACCATCTTTTACCCATAAGGCCAGTACTACCCAGGTACCAAATCAGGATAAAAACAATACAAGAAAAAAAAATCTAGTTTGTCTGATATAAATATTATCTCTCCAACTTTCTTTTGGCATTCATTTGTGTGATAAATGTTTCTTCATCCCCTCACTTTCAATCTACTGGTGTCTTTAGGTCTAAAATGAGTCTCTTTTAGTTGATATACAGATGGGTCTTTTTTTTTTTTAATCCATTCTGATACCTTATGCCCTTTGATTTATGTTCATTTATGATTTAGTCCATTATGTTCAAATTATTGGTTGATATATATTTATTGCCATTTTGCCACTTGCTTTGTTGTTGTTTCTGGAGATTTCCTCTGATCCTTTCTTGTCTTTATTTAATTAAGACAACTTTTTGACAAGAAAGGATAACAGAATGTGTCCCTAATCTGGGAAAGGAAACAGATATCCAGATCCAGGAGGCACAGAGAATTACCTTCAAAATCAACAAAAGTAGGCCAACACCAAGACATATTGTAATTAAATTTGCAAGATACAGTGATAAAGAAAGTCTTAAGAGCAGCAAGACAAAAGAAGTCCTTAACTTACAAGGGAAAAACCCATAAGTCTAACTGGAGATTTCTCAACAGAAACTTGGCAAGCCAGAAGAGAATGGCATGATATTTTCAAAGTGCTGCTGGGAAAAATCTGCAGCCAAGAATATTCTATCTAGCAAGGCTATCACTCACAATAGAAGGAGAGGTAAAGAATTTCTCAAACAAAAACTAAAGGAGTTGTGACCACTAAACCAGCCCTGCAAGAAATATTAAAGGGGACTCTTAGAGTGTAAAGGACAAAATAAGTCCATGAATTGCTACTGTGTCTAGAACTTCTTTGGAGAGAGCTAGAGAATATATGCATATACTATAGAATGTATACATATACCTTTATAATCTGTGTATCCATATTAAATAAACATGAGTTCACACTGGTATTTCCAACTCTAATCCAGCACTGCAGTGGTTGTTCAAATTCTCGCTCATTTATTTATGTTCTTTTTCTGACAGTAAGAAACTTGATTACCATTATATACATTTTACTTATTTATTTAACCTCAGTACACATGCACAGTAGTTTTAGAACTATCACACGCTCCATTGGGGAATGAATTTACCAAATGGTATAGGTTGTTTATCTACAGTTCATTGTGTAGTTGCCTTATAGCAATCAGTCAAAACAATGGTATCC